>NW_014040548.1:22108-29458 GCF_001186125.1 Sphaeroforma arctica JP610
TATATATATGAGTCCGCTATATTGACACAGATAAACATGGTGTATATTCTATTATACTACTCGTAGAAAGAATTCTACACGAACACTTACACACCAAAACTGACACGGACTCTCTATATGCCGCTGATTGCAATTAAATTTACTTTCAATTTGAAAATAACTACATATTTGCAAATAGTAGGAGGGGAAATAACTACATACTTGCAAATAACAGTGGCGCGTCGGTACATGGTAACCAGTACTGACATTTGCTATCCGTTATTTCATCTCTCAGGTCCTTGTACTCCCCCAGAGCAGGTAATCGCAACTCGTACGATCTGCCGGCACGCACTATAGCTGTGATACTTTCGCTGACAGGTCCAGCGTACTTCATCACACCCACGCACAGATCATGTAGCAGCCCTAACCTGTACTCATAGTGTAGCTCCAAGTAATCCGTTTCTATAATCATCTGCTTATCCGCCGACAACATTGGAGATTCCTGCACTGTCCACATATCCTCCCAATTGTCTTTGACATATTTAGCCAGTCTCGTCTGCCAGTTATCCTGTGTTACTACCTCAGGCTTCTTCTGCATACTTTTAAGTAGTGCCATATGTATATCTGCCAGCATCTCATAGTGTGCAGTTGGGTTTAATAGCGCTGCTTCCAGCTTGAGCACATCCACATCTAAGCCCACCCATGGCCCAAATGCCGACAGCCAATTGCACACTGCTGCGAATATCCAGAAATCGCTGGGGTTTGACTGCATGTTAGTCAAGCTAAACTTGGGTTGCAGATCCATTGTGGCTCCGAGCCGCCCCAAATTTGACCTACCAACTTTGAACTGTCAGTGCAGATGATATACTGTATCGAGGTGTCCCTCACTAACACTTCGCACTATTCTGTGGGCGTTTGTTATTCCAACGCTATGAGTGCTTGTTAATCAGCTGCATTCACTATGCCTGTCTACTTATACAGTAGTTCGGTCAGCTGAATGGACCAGCCGTCGGTCGTGCTATGGTGGGCTTTTCCGGCCGGTGTGCAAAAGCAAAATAACTCTGACGGGTTTGCGGATCATTTTGGCGGGATCAGCAACCACTATAAATATCATCAGCATGAATCACACATATCGTGTATGATTGTGAATCTCTACAATAAATGAAATGTATACATAGACATAGCCTTCTAAATTGAAACATTAAATAGAACACACAAGTCGTGGTTTATATTCAATTATTCACTATATCCAGGCTTCATATAAAGGCACCCTGCATCTGTGTCTATATTCACTTAAGACACGTTCAGCTTGCGTATCGCATGCGTTCTGGGTATGCACTAAGTACGACTGCTGAATCAATTGGACTAGCCTTCTTTACCTACGCCATACCTTGCACTTGACCTATAGCGAATTTTTGGTTATCTTGAACGAAAATGCCGATCATCGAGGAGGAAACGGTAAGCAGTCCCACAGTATGTGTTTAATTGTATTCCATAATACTCTGAATTATTCAAACAGACCTTGTGAATTGCCATAGTTTTCTAATATAGCTTGAAGCATTTGGTGTATGTAAACCCGTTCGTCTGCACGAGCAATGGTGAACCTGTACCACATTTGTCGCCTCTCGGTATACTGGATAATCACGGCGCAATTATACAATATGAGCAATTATTGTGCAAGTAGTCCCCTATCACACATATCTTGTCCGATTATGGATATCTCATACCCTTTTTTGGTATCATCTCATTCTCAGGATTAGTGTCTCCTTGTTTGGCAGCGACTGTTTGTGTTAGTATTATTTTGATACCACTTTTTTCCGTGCACGCTTGGTAACGTGTATGTATTAAACTTAGTGATCCTGGCCGCGATTTTATCACTAAGGCTGTCGTATAAACAAGCCGTATTCGACAATCTATTTATATCAAATTTGTTGCGTATTGATAGTGATAGCGTGTCTCCTAGTGCCAATTCCTAGATATTGGTTCCTGACTATACCACCTACTGTGGGGTCTTTGTCTTCGCTGTATTGTTTCATTCCTCTCTTGTTTGTCACTGACTTAGCTATTGCTCCGCATAATCTAGCCCTCGCTCCGAGTTACCAACCAGGCTGTATCTACGTTAACCAACAATTTTAGTTTTTGTACATTCCACTGTAGACTCTCACCTGGCGCACTACTTTTTAGATGTGAGGGGCAGTGCGTACATTTAGCTCGTAACAGCAGTTCCGTATAAAATCCTTTCTCGTATGGGCTGATTGCAAACGTATCATCCCAGTGTGTACTCACCTCCATGATTCAGAACACCGTATTTCCAAATTCTACAATGTTACACAGTACCTCGTGTTGGATGTGGATACCCCATTCGGTCCTGACTACAATATTTCGGAAGTCAATGCCACCTTCATGGTATGTGTTCGACGATAGTCCCGTTAGTACCATAGCGCATGTTTTTTCGGCACGTGTCTGTAGTTTCCAATGTCAGACTTTCGTTTGACCCTCCTATTCATGATTGTGCACGTATTATCCTGAATAGTTCTTGGTATGACTTAGGTAGACTTGACCGTGGTTTATGCCTATATCTGTGACTTTGTCACAAGCGACAAATAAGTATAATAGCTTCCTTGTAGCCTCTGTCGTATGTACTGCACATATCTTTAGGGTTTAGCGATCGATGCGGATTTCCGCGTGTGTCCACTCGACTGTATTAACGTATGTCCTTCACTGAAGACGTGTACTACAGTGAATATTGACTGTGTATGTGATATACATCCTATGTTGTGTGTAGCTTTGTGTATGCGTGTAAATTCTTGATGATTTCTCGCGATTTTCAGTTGGGACCATATCGCGTTTGGGCCATAAATGGCACTTGTACGTTCAACCGGAATGAACCTGGGGCGTGGAGAACATGTGCACGAGCACAGAATTGTGATTATTGTAGGAAGTATCTTAAGTAGGAATGAAGCTTAACATATAGTATCGGACATTTGTCTATGCAGGATTTCGATACTTCAGAGCCCGTGATGTTCCTAAATGGAACGGCATGGGCAGGGGAGTATCACGATACTGTAGGAAGTGACTTGCTCTTTGTTAACCCGAATCAGGATGACGGTGAGTGGTTTAGTGAGATTTAACTTCTAGGCTTCACTCTCATAGTGGCCCTTATATCGGTTAATCTTATCTTGCCACGATGACGCCATTGCGCCGTGCTGTTCGGGACATTTTCCCGCTGTGTCAAGCACGGTTCTTATAGCTACTATTGGAGGGTTCTCTTGCCCTACGACTCTCCCATCTGTCCTGACTTTGTCTGATTATTTTCCTGTTGCTGGACTGGCTTCTTCCTGTCAGAGCGCCCTTGTCGGACATTTTTGCATGCCCGTATATCTGCTTCTGTATAAATTTGACATGTTCGTTTAAGTTGTGATCACGGCACTGCTCTAGATGCATTAGTAATGATCAGAAATATCCCAAATGTTCTCATGGTGATAGTCTACGTATACATATAGTGGCAGGCGCATACTCTGCATCGACATCATTAATCGCATAAGTATGGCACTACGTATGTCTGCAGCACATGGCAGAACTCTGTACCCCATGTCACCTAGCACTAGTCAAGTATTATTTTTCAATGTACCTGAAAGCGTAGCAACGCATGTGAAAGAAACTTCAAATATCGTACAATATTCGGACATGTAAAAATATCATCGCATCTCACTGCCGGGTTCTCCCGCTTGCATTTCATCCCGCGTACGCAGTGGAGATAAAGCTCAGTGGGGTGTCATACAAACAGGTCAAGTTCATACCGGTCATGGTCATGGCTGAGGATAAAACAGACGAGCATGTGAAGTCCACCAACGATAGTGCGCAACCTACTAGCGAGGGTGCGACAACAGTTAATAATGAGCAAACTGGAGTTGACAGGTGACATGACTGAACTACCGGATATTACTTGTTCCGTGTGTATTTGACCGAGCTATGCCCAGACATTTGACACGCTCACTCAACATTTGGACAGCTACCTCACATTTGGCAGATGATTTGTGTGGCAGTTAAACCAAAACATTGTCTATGCAGGGTCACCCTCTATCGATGATATGCAACGATCCTGTCACAAATGTGTCAGAGAACATATCTGGAGTTGTTGAAATCCAAATTCGCCGAAGAGTTTACGTTTGCTTTGTGCTGGACATGATCAGATACGCTTTACTAATAGACAATGTGGATCTGACCTTCAAAGTGAAATCCTTATATTTTATAGCCTGGGCCGCGCGTCTATCGCGCGAATTACTAGATATGCACCATTCGTCGAAATAGAGCTTAAGTGATTGTGCGCACTATCAACGTCGTCAGTCAGTCATCTATCCGACTCAACCAAGCTGGAAGGCTTCGCTGGCGATATAGCACTTACTAGCAGTACATTGCAGTAGATGGGTATATTTATCCGTTTTGGTGATGGATGGAATTCATAGAAATACATAATGTAGATTTGAGCACACTTCAGCTCTCTCCATCATTCACTAACCATGCTGAGATAATTGCGACACAAATGGGAAAGAAAAAATGCACAATCTACGAAATAAAAAGTTTTGTCACTTTGAGATCAGGCATGCTATACAAACTGGGACCAATTAAAGTGTTCGGCTATCTCTACAACTTATCGTAACAAGATGCCGAATTTAGATTGCACAATACCCAGAAATAGAACGAACATATGAACACTTCGCATACTGTCAGAACTCAGTGTACAATGTTACATATCCAATATGGGAGCAGCCTTTAAACTACAACAGTAAACATTAGGACCCAATTGTAAACGGTATTGTGAGGGGAAGTTCCTATGCTTGCCATTCTGCCGTGCAATACGCACCTGTGCCTTTGGTAAATCTGTTTTATTTGATGATTTTTGTATGTGCTATAACGCAAATAAATACAATACTAATTTGTTCACTACTAGGCTTGACACTTTTATCTGCACTTGGCGGACGACACGTTGCAGTGTCCTATCGCAATAGCGCCTCTATGTACTCGAGCGATTCGAGTTGTGCATCCCGGTCGTCAGCATCAAGAGCTGATATTTCACTTTGTATGTTTTCCAGTACCTGCATTGATATAGCACATATGCATGTTAGGGAACGTCAAGTACAGGATCAGAGCACCTGTATGTCTTTTTTCGATCATATAATACAAAGGTCATATAGGACTTGATAGCAGATTAATTAAATTGGTCTTCTTCGATGCTTGAGACCGAAGTTAGAATTTATGCGTCCGCCGAATGTTTTGTCAAAAAAATTCAAAAAATGTTGCAAATGAGTGCCGTACGCCATAATTAAGAACTGTTGAGGAGAGTTACAATGGTATTGTGTGTGGCCAAAGCGAGCATACTCCAAGAGACATGTAAGCTATTTGTGATTGTAACCAAATACGAGTATGGCGGACATGACTACCTGAAGGCGCACGAATCTAAATGTGTTCATAGGTTCGATAGTTGGCTTCAAAAGATTTTTGTACAAAAATCAACTCGAAGTGATCTGACTTCAAAAATTAAAGGCGTCAGCTTCACCCAGAAACAAAACAGTCATACGTCCACCGTTAACCTCCCCGGGAAAAGTAAATGGCCCTATGTATACGAGTACATAAGAGTACACCACTTCGTTAATATAAAACCACATCCTCTCTAGACTACTCATGGGTGCGCAACCTATACAGAAAACAGATGAATCAATAGGCAGATTAAAATTCAGATACAGCGAACGGAATCTCCAAATCGGATAACGCCAATAGCACACCTGTTTCAAATTTAGTTTGGGATCATATAAGACCTGCTCAGAATCTGCACCCGCATTCCGTAACCTTGTAAGTACGCATAATACGAGCTCTCGCAGCTGAGCATTAGAAGCTTCTCCCTGTACACCGGCTATTGCGATTAATGACGGCACCAATGCTGTATCTTTTGCCGTTGTCGAGATTATCTGTTGAATACAAGTGATATAAGGGCAGAATAAGAGCTCTGTATGTTGTGTCAGCGGCAGCAAGCTCTTGAAGGACATCCTCAATCAAATGAGACGAATGCATGCTTTGCTTATACTATCAATAGTAAAACTCGAGCCGATTCCACAATGTTATGGGTTCATCGGCTTATGACCTGAGCTATCAAACTCAGCCATGCACAGAAACCAACATGGATTGAATGGTTTCGATCACAACAACCAAATCTTCCATTAATATGAGCGCATGAAAGGGCTAAGCTATAAAATACTTTAGCTAAGTACTCCAATTCTGCATCCAGCCATGATCACTCGGAAATTAAACACACCTCTTGAGGAATCTCCGCCGTTTCCATCACAATGTTGAGCAAGAAAACAGCTTTAGTGGCCAGACGAACGTCGTTTAGACTCCTTTGTTCCGAGATCACATTCACCAGACTCGAGATACCGTCTGATTTGATGAATTCGGCCGTGGCTACTTCATGATGTCGAATTAGACTCGACATGAAATACAACGCTTTAGTTTGTACAGTGCGGTTCTCCTGTGCGTTCAGCAGCGGCAGCACGATTTCCATTACCTAATGCGAAAGTCGAGACAAGTGCATGTAAGTATGGCAAAACTGAATTCCTACAAAACTGGCTGTCAAAGGACTTGTAAATTAATCCTACTCAATACATAATTGAAGGTATACGCGAGAGCCGCATGCAAGTAAAAGTCTGTTCTAACTTCCTTCAGCAAGGTGTAAACCCCGTATTCGGTAGTGAGCTCACCTTCTCCTGTAAACAGTAGTTCTGGCAGTCAGGGTTATTTTGCGTTGTGATCGCCAGCACATCCAACGCCCGTTGTACGAGTGAGGGGTACGAGGACTTGACGAGTGCAATAACATATGGATAACCTCCCATGGATATGAGCGCTAGGGCATTGTCTATACTATCGACAAGTTGGGAGAGATCTTTCAAAGCTTCCTCTTTAGCCGCTACTTCGTCTTTTGTCAATGACATGTCCCCGAAAGCACCAGAGAAATTGGTACCGATTGTATTGAGTGTATGCTGCATGCTTTTCAGTTCACCGTCCAAGCTGTTCAGCGCATCTTTCAACCAGAGTCGTCGCTGTTTGAAATATATAGGAGTAATAAACAATGAGATTTCTACGCAAATAGAAGAACCGTGTATAGTCTTCCTTTACAATAGATATAAAACTGCCCCGAATGTCCTAGAAAATGAACATCTAAACACACAAATATATATATATATATATATATATATATATATATATATATATATATATATATATATATATATATATTATATATATATATATATATAATATATATATATATATATATATATATATATATATATATATATATATATATATATATATATATAT
>NW_014040548.1:32872-36959 GCF_001186125.1 Sphaeroforma arctica JP610
TGTATGTGTGTGTTTGTGGGTGTGTGTGTGTGTTTGTGGGTGGATAGGTGGGTGGGTGGGTGTGAGCGTGTGTGTGTGATGTGTGTGTATATATATATAAATGTTAGTGTATATGGCTTTTTGTCCAGTGAAGTATGTGGGATATCTGCAAGCGTCAGGGCGGATAGTTGAATTTTTTTTAGATTCGTCGGAGCTTGTATTCAATCCACAATTGGCGTACGTATGGACGGGCGACCTTCAAGGTCCTTGGTTTTATTTAGCTGATCCCGAATTAATTTTATTACTGTGCCACCGAACCTTCTTAAGATCATGCGTACGCCGTTTCAAGCATTATATAAACAATCAAAGGGTAGCTCTATCTTCTAATCTCGGCACAGCCTCACAGACTACGGTGCTCGAACATCACTTTGAGTACATTCACGTGAGATTTTCAATGCATACTCAAAGCAACCCCTCGCTTATCGTCGTCACAGATTAAGTGGCGCTTGAGTGACCAACCATATAACCCCCAACTTGATGACGAGGAATTAGAAGGTAAGAAATCAAGCGCGAGTCTGAAGTTGGCCCCTCCGCTGCTTTTGATTCTTGTTGCATGAGCTTCTTCAGTGCGTTGTTTTATGATCAATTGGTGGTCTGAAGGACAGAAACGCGACAAATTATCAGCTTACACCCGAAATTGTGCGATACCGCTCAGCAGCGACCATTGTTTTAAAATCAGTGATTTCTGTGAGTCAGTTTGGTACGTCACGGCGCTTGTTGGTCAAATAATTAGGTGTTACGGCACTTGACTGTCCCCAAATTGGGCCATGAAATATTTTGAAACAATCTGACTTGCTCTCTCCAGATATAAAGCTTCGAGAACAGGTGCGGTGCACTATCTTCCTGGGATTCACATCCAATCTGATATCCAGTGGAGTGCGAGAGACCTTGTGCTACCTCACCAGGAACAAAATGGTCGATGCCATGGTGTCGTCGGCTGGCGGCGTTGAAGAAGACTTCATCAAATGTCTCGCACCGACTTATGTAGGGGACTTCCACCTGAAAGGCAGAGTATGTAGCCATACAGTGCAGTGCAGTATTTGTATATATGAGCGTTCGAGTTCTAATGGGATTCGTTTATTGTGCTGTGCGTATGTATCGGTGTAGCACATATATAAAATACTTTTTAAGAATACAATTGCTCGTTTAGCTCAATACATAGCTTTGTGCTTTGAGAAGGGCAAAATTTCTAAGTTTATACTTATTTTTTTCAACTTTTCATGTATATTGCTGGTAATGATAGGACTTGCGGTTGAAAGGACAAAACAGAATCGGAAACCTGATCGTGCCGAATGAGAATTATTGTAAGTTTGAGGACTGGATGATGCCTATCCTCGACAAGCTACTAGAAGAACAAGAGTCTCAGGTAAGACAATCGAATGAGGATCCACGGAATTCACTTCATACAAGCTGGTATATACATCAAACTGCTTGTACGATTCAGCACATATTTTATTCAATACGGATCAAAGAAGTTTGTTTCTGAATACACCATGGATGCGATTGTGAACGTACGTGTCGCATGGTTCTGATTTCCCTATCGTTTTGGTCCACAAGTGGTTTCTTACCGGCACGTACAGGCATGTTCAGGCATCCAATGATTTTTAGTCCCTAGACAAATGTCTTCAGGATATCGAACCTGTAAAAGGTTAAACTAGACAGCTCGTAAATCGCGATGATTGTATGCAATTCGTTCTGACGGGCCAGCACTAATGGACATATCCATTGCTCCTGTATTTCACTTCACAGGGCATCAATTGGACCCCTTCCAAAATAATTCACCGTCTTGGTAAGGAAATCAACCACCCGGAGTCGGTGTACTACTGGGCATACCGAAATAGCATACCGGTATTCTGTCCGGCCCTGACAGATGGGAGTCTTGGTGACATGATATACTTCCACTCATACAAAAATCCTGGACTAAGGGTGGATATTGCAGAGGATATCCGAGGCATAAACTCCATCGCCGTCAAGGCCAAGCAATCCGGTATGATCATTCTGGGCGGTGGTGTGGTGAAACATCACATCTGCAATGCCAATCTGATGCGCAATGGGGCGGACTACTCTGTCTTCATCAACACCGGAAACGACTTCGACGGCAGCGATGCGGTACGTGTTAAGTCTAGTGCGATGGCATTCGTTCAGCTCTGGGGTCGAGTTCTTGCTTAGTATTAATTGCGAGCTCACTCTGCGCATGTGCGGTAATTCTTGTGGATAATTTGCCGAATGTGTGTGTTTTTTAAGAGTTTTGGACCTCGTAGGCACATTTTCAGGTATTCAAATTCCACTAGGTCTAAAATATTGTCCTCATTCGTATTGTAGGGTGCTAAGCCGGACGAAGCTATCTCCTGGGGAAAAATCAAAATAGACGCCAAACCAGTGAAGGTATGTGATGTTACTCACATTTTTGATATCTTAACTATACTTGGGTATAAACTTTATCGAGGCCTTTTGATGAAACTCGTCTGCATTGTGCATCGATAATAGTGTCACGCCTATGCATATTGTGTCTGTTGTATTGACACATACGTCGCAACACGTTGAGCGAAAAGAATTGTTTCACACTATGACCTCGATGCATCAAGATACAATTAATCGTTTTGAATTTCTTCTGTGTTTGTACACA
Source organism: Sphaeroforma arctica JP610 (assembly GCF_001186125.1). Taxonomy (NCBI): domain Eukaryota; class Ichthyosporea; order Ichthyophonida; genus Sphaeroforma; species Sphaeroforma arctica. Next base: position 35,538 of record NW_014040548.1, read on the forward strand.
TCTATTTTGCTCTAATTTTCCGGGCGGCAATGTCCTCTAATATGATTTCACACGTGTACTAAGCATCTCTTATTCTCATTCCACAATTACCGATAACTCCCTGAGTGAAGGTTACTGCGGAGGCTACCCTGGTATTCCCCCTTCTCGTGGCTGAAACTTTCAAACAACATTGGGAGCCGAAGGCAGACGTGTATAAAGAGTAAGCACTTATGCTATGGTTTTAAAGCATTTGATTTAAAAACTCCCGTGCGTGTTTAGTGCACGTACCCGTACTACCGGAGAACGAGGCCAGATGACTCTTCAGAAGGCTGTACAGCGATGTCGCCCGGTCTTCGACTGTGTGAATAGCAATGCATTCGTCGGTATTCATAGTCACTTCGAGTAAAAGTCTTGCGTAGTGATTTGCACCACGCACAATACAGCAAACCGTACAGAAGATATCTTATTTATATGCGAGACTTAATTGTGAGCGATGGCATACAATCGTGACCGTGTGCATACTAGATAGAATTGCTTTGATGAGATAGGGTTTCGGTTCGCCTCCATACGAGACTATTGATTCGTTACGTAGACATTGTAGCTACCTATAGTCAAGGCCAAAGTATGGCATTTCAGACGCCCCATCGACATCCACACTTGCCCTGCGCGAACAATAAATATGCTTCAATTATTGCATCTCGCACTACTTGACTCAGGTTGGCTGAAAGGTTTGGACGCAAGTAGTAATTGCAGTAACTGCCCCATAAGTAAGCTTCTTCGCACAGGGGAATAAGCAATTTGATTCATATTGTAACGCACAACATGAATCTCTGACAGCCCCGAAATATTAGATGCTGTCGTCTGCAAGCCATCACTTCGACGATGTCGAATGTCTATGAATTGCTTGTTAAAAGTATATGTCTACCGCGGAATCGACCTAAAGCCGATAGTATATTGTAGATAGTGCCCTATTATAGAGTTGAACCGAGGCTAAAGGAGAGCATCTAACTGTTCGCAGGCGGTGGCCACCTTTGTATATGTTATGCGCTCTTTAAAGTGCGCGTTACCGGTGAGCATGGCTGAACATTGCTTGCCTGTATCATCTCGAAACAGCAGAATCACTCGCTTCCTTATCTTCTCCGCAATACCAAGCTCATATCCAACTCCTGAGGTGGTTGAACGAAACACTATAACTTAGGTTTTAGAGTTTTTAGGGCATGTGTGCAACTCAAAACGATACAGTCGTGATCCTGATGCTGCAAATTAGTCTCACAGCAGCGTATGTCATCATACAGGTGTAAATTCTGATCGTTTATAACACTCAAATATGAATCACTCCCGGTGCATGCGATCATGATTACTTTATATATATATTCAAATAGCTTTATGTGTGTTCGAATAGATATATACACGAATATATCTACATATATATCTATACATATA
>NW_014040548.1:37297-50736 GCF_001186125.1 Sphaeroforma arctica JP610
GTGTGTGTGTGTGTGTATGTGTGTGTGTGTGTGTGTGTGTGTATATATATATATATATATATATATGTGTGTGTGTGTGTGTGTGTACTCGTGTATGAACTGCGTACAAAGCCTTGCATTGTGTTTTAAAAATAAGCACAGAAGCAAATATTTATGTATTCTTACTTACCCAACGATGGCCGTGTCACTTCAGCTACAATCACATCACAGCTGTATAGCCATTCCATATCCCTCTCCCAGATATCCACATCTGTACGTTTCTTCTCTTTGTTTAGGTCATCGAGGTCGTCCAACCCAATGTGCTCAGTCAATACGGTCCCTTTGGTCTGTAGATAGGTAATTAATTCTTTGTATATCTCTAGATCCTCTCTACCCCCACGAATGGATCCAGCAAAGTATATCCTTGCCTTTTTCTCAGGTGTGCTCATGATTTTAAAATGATTATGTACTGACCTCTACTAGTAGTAGACTCTAGCGTCACTACATCATGTAAATACTTTACCCCAAGATTTATGCACATAATTTGTTCACACGGGACCAACATTTTATATATCTAGTATATTTGGCCGGGTAATTGTGATCAATTTAGTATTAGCTGCTCGCTCTGTATACAAATGCACGAATGATCTCACACCTGTTCGCTGTGAGTCTGTAAACCTCTTTTAATAGATATAGTGAAGAAATTGTTTGTGGTAGGACTATACTATGAAGGATAAAAAAGCGTATGAGTATCTTGCCAAAAGTGGGGCAGAAATAAGTAGTACACCGACACGTGCAGTATGTCTGGTAAACGCAGGCAACCAGCAAGGTATCGCAGTGGACGACTTCGAGGCTGCCTGTAGTCTGCTTGGGAAGATTGCATACCTGCTGAATTTCCCGGGTAAGACGTACTGTGTAGTGATATACGAAGGACTTGAGTGTGCCATAGACGCACACAAGGCACTTGCGGGCCGTGCGTGCACACTACTAAAGCGGACTTATAGCAAAGAAGCGAGTATACCACTTCTTGTAGAATACCTAATCGAAGACTCCATTCAGCTACCTGTGCCTGCTACTGTGCAGGATGCTCGAGCTGTACCGGGACTAGTGGTTGTGGAGAACTTTATCACTGCCGAAGAGGAAAGCACTCTTAAGCAATGTCTGGATAGATACAAATGGGAGCCATTGTCCAGGAGGCGTGTGCAGCACCACGGGTATGCCGTGTGGAAATGATAAGAGTACCGATTATGCTTTGTTCGCAGTATATGGACATTTTTATGTGAACATTAGTGACGCTTTCTGCGCTTTGAATTATATTTTGCAAGCTACGAGGGCATAGTTGCGTTGTGATGCAATGCGTGAGGATGCGTTGCGTGTGGATGCGTTGTGATGCAATGCGTGTGGATGCGTTGCTTTCGTATATCTGCAAATGGTGTGGTGACGCCGGATCACGGATCTGAGATATTTTAGGCAATCTAGAGTGATGCGAGTTTACTATATGTCCCTGAGTATTGTTCTGTGTACTATGATCCCCACAAGGTGACATGTGAGTTTACCATTGCTGTCGCGAAGTATATACGATTGATGGAACATCGTCCACTGCGCCCAAACAGCAGGCGGGCGATATTGATATCTTGAATATATTGTTATGTAAACTTTGTTTTATCACATCTCCACTGTTGTGTTCCTTGTCGAACGCCTCTATACATGCTACGCGTGGTACAATTTCATAGTTGCTCAGGTTGTCTGACAATAAATATGTTTTATCTCAAAAACGCTCATGTATGCGACATTTCTGGCGACACGTGGTGTCGTAGTAGGGCGTATTCGCTCATATTGATGGACAAAGACATGTTCGATTGCTTGCGTACGCTTGTGAGGCTTTCTACAACGGGCACATCGATATTAGGTAAAGGCTCCAGAGTCTCGTATGTACCTATGCAGGGTCAAGATTTTCCTGATACCTGTGGTTTATAAGAATATATATTTCAAATAATGCATTTATATTAGCTGTGTACCTCTGACTGTGTTTACAATAGTGTGCTACCTTTAGATTCATCAGGCGGTTGATTTGTATACTATGTCTGTCGATGTAGCGTGTATATGAGGCTTCCAATAGTGTCCTCGCATGAACCAAAATCTTGAGGATCATATCTGACTATAGTATTGCCCGACTAAGTTTACCTGCACTTGATGCCCTATCCAGCATCCGATTCAACTACTCCACCAATCGGCACGCGGACGATAGTATGCCGGGGTTCCCCCAAGAAGTGCAGGACATTATAATAGGAAAGCTTCGGCGTATGAAGAGTTTAAACCCCGTAGATGAGGTATCACCCGTGGAACCCGTACCAGTGCCAGACCAGCTAACAGTGAATGAGTACAAACCAGGTAGGTGTGCACTATACAAACAGGCAATACCAGTTTTCTTTTTGTTTTAATTTGGATTGAGTATTGCACAAGAGAGCTGTTCTAATAAATGTTTCTTATCGAAGGTAATGAAATGTCGGCTACATACATACATCAGGGGCAGGGATATCTGCGCACGTAGACACACACTCGCCATTCAGGGGCGCGATCATATCAGTCAGCTTGTGTGGGCGGGTTGTGATGGAGTTCAAACACAGAGATGGGCGAGCGATGTCTGTGCTTGTACCTGCACGATCGCTGGTTGCATTCACAGGGGAAGTCCGGTATGACTGGACACACGCTATTACCGAGACGAGGTTTGACTATGTGGATAACTCATTCCGAGAACGGCAGTTCAGGGTGAGTTGTTGCACTAGATTATGTGGAAACCTATACGAAACTTGTTGGTTCTAGGTCTCTTTCTTGCCGTGTTGGTATCATATCGACAATCAATTGCCACGTGCTTTTAATTCTTTTTTAAAATTCTTTTTCTGGCCGATACTTAGTTTGGTTGCTTTGTTCTGTGACGCTTGATGCAATATAAGTCCTAATAATTGGCATGTGTAACCGACTTCCAACTTATTAGATATCGCTGACGTTCCGTGAAACTAAGTCGACCCCGTGTGATTGCAATTATCCGCACTTGTGTGACTCGGTTGGTAGTACCCAGCTCTGAGTGATGCTATCGAGAATAGAGCCTCGATATGATGGCTGCAACGCCGAGTGCATAGGCGTTGCAATTCTTACAAGTCAAGCGAAACTACAGCAATAGTCGAAGAGGTTTAGCAAGTTCACACGACCTATCTGTGGGTTCATAATAATTTAGTTGCGAGAGGCATCCGCCTGTTTTTCTGCTTGCCAGTGGTAAACGGAATAGCTTGGTATAACGGTCACGAGCCTGCGTTTGTAATGCGGCTCAAGAACGTATACATGTTACTTCTGTGATCAAAGTAGGTCGTGATTACTCCCTCAGATTTTTCCGCCTCAAATTGTGTACTATTGACCTCCTTACAATACATCAAAAAGCTGTTGCAATCTGCGTATGTCTACTCGGTGTACAGTTCCTACTCAATATAGATATGTTATTCCAAACAACGTACCGTTCTTCATAATTAGTGAGTCTAGTATTAATTTAATTATCAATTGAAGGGTATCTCTTATAAAATCTAAATCTGTTAAATTTATCTGAGCCAGCTATGGCGCTGGCTATTCTTGTCTGGATGCCTCTGTTGTGTGGGGCTTAATTTGTAGTATTCTCGATAAAATGTCACCTTACTGTATTCACTTGCACACTCCAGTACGTGTGCAAATGGCTGATATGATATCCCTATTTGTTAATGTGCTCTTGCAATGTGATCCGTACACTCAAGCTCAATCCACTAATGGCAGCCCTCTAGGCTGTCAGAAGTCATTCGTTTTTCTTCGCGCCTGATCGATTTTGATGACGTTGAGTTCGGTGTAGAAAGGAGACTATACGTCATGTGCGTAGCGCGTACTCATCGTTTCTTGATATGGCCACCCCTGGCCACCACAGCTTCAGTAGTTATCTGTGGCAAATAAACTTGGCATTTGAGCACAGGATTATCCAGCCAATAGAAGCTGGCCTTCACGGATGTGACTATGCGTGGTGACGGACAGTGCTGTGCTGGAATCGACCCTGGCTGCCCCACTATCCGTCGCGTCCATGTCTGCAGTCGATTTGTCACAATAGACCGCATAGCTTCACCGCTTTGCTTGTTAGCGCAGAAACTAGCACGGCGTGCGATGATGACGGCGTTGTTGGCTCTCTGCCTTTCGTCCTTGGGAAGCGACCCGTGTATGTATCTATATGTGTATTGGAGAATAAGCTTTGAGAACACGCAGTGCTGGTAGATTCGCATTAGAATAGATGAGAATGTCAAAATATTTACGTGATATCTTCTAGAATTTTTTGTTCGGAGATTATTCATACCTTCCGAATCTGAATTCGCCGTAGAAGTACACTGGATCCAGGGTATATCTATCGATAAATAGAAGCTTTCCAAATCCGTGTGCTTGTCCCTTTACAAAACGTCCCTCAAACCAGCAGCGCCGAGACAAGGATGCGTATGAGCCAAAGCCGTGAGGCTCTCCTTCGAACCATTCACCGGCATATGTCGAATCATCTTTGTCGGCCCATATGCTATGTGAAGAATGGGGCAAGGTGTATAAATATATATAGCCATTGTATTGTAAGTCTGTAGAGCAATCAAATTTTGGTCTAATTCGAAATACACCTGTTTAAAACTTACCCGAGTCCTTGCGCCAGCCCAGTTGTGTTGTTGCAGCAGCCTTCGAATAACTCGTCATGTAGGAATACCTTATCGCATGTCACCGAGTCCGCATTTAATGGCGCTAGTTCATTCATTGGCAAAGAACGTCGTTGCCTAGCGACCGCAAGAGGCGGTTGCACACACGCTCCGCTCATCTCTGAACCTTCATCGCTCGCCGATAGTGGAATACCACTTTTGCTTTCTGCGCGAATGTGTTTGTACATGTGCTGGGGTGTTTTGGCAGTGACTGAATCTACCCCGCCCCAGGTTACGCACTCTCTCGTCTTCGAGCACTTAGCATTATTAACCTTGGTTTGGTAGGTGCCGAAAATAGGCCCTTCCCCGTTATTACTATCGATCTGACTGTTGGAACTGTTATCACCGTCCGTGCTGCTAGGAGTGGATATAAACGACGATTTGATTTCCGTTACACGTTTCCACGCCCGCGATATATGTTTTGTGGGTGATTTGGGTGAACTGCGAATATCCTTTTCCTTAAACTCCCGTTCACTGTCCTTCTCCTTATCTCCGAGACTGCTATTACTGCAACTGTTTCTGCTAGAAACGGGGGCAGACTGCTTCCTTAATTGCGGTTGCTGGTCGTTGCTATGCTGGCCTATTCTCATATCTTTTTCCTGGCCCATACTCTGTACACGCTCTGCCCTGGGTTTATTCCTTGTTGACGTCAATGAGACATGTGAGCAATTGTTATGTGTGTTTGGGTGTATGATTTTGATAGGGACTTCATGGACGCCTGTATTTAAACTAGTTTGTGTGAGTATCTGTGTCGGTGTAAGTGCTGGAGCTACAGCGGCGCACTGGACTCTATCACTCGCGGTGTTGCTTTTGCTCCTTAGTAAGCCTTTGAAACTACCACTTCGTTTTGTGTTCTCTATATTATTTATACTCTTACTCCTGTGAACAAATGTTCGCTTTGCATTCGCAAGCCCATCAGGTGCTTTAAGTTTGCTTTCGGGTGTGTCCTCCCCCATCGGGTTTTCACCCCCTTGTGCATCGTATCTGGGACTCGAGCAGAGTGTAGCTTTCTTAGCTTCGCCGAGGCTTTTTCCGCTAGCCATACTGTTGTTGCTGCTGCTACAACTGAGTACATCCGTCGCAGGTGAGTTTGTTTGCGAATTTACCCCACTAATACTACCCTTGGAGTCCGGCCCGGCTTGGATTTTTCCCGGACCAAAGTCTTCGGATACCCGTAAAAAATCCGTAAGTGACATCTCTTGATCTAAGATATCAACCACTTGAGTTGACTTTAGAAAATCCATCAGTGTAAAGTGATCATTACCGTCGTCGTCGTCGTCGTCAATCACGACCTCCACAGTACCAGATGCCTCCAAATCGTTTGTAACCACTGGCAAGATGTCAATGACCTCTTCCTCCTCCTTTACTGTCGGAGGATTAGTAGCGAGTGAGCTCAAAGAACGAGACGAAAGTGAACTCATAGGCGCCTTTCGCTTGTTTTGTAGGAATAGTGCAATCGCCTCCTTGCTGGCGTTTTGCTGTGCGCACAATTCATCAACAGTGGCTGCTGTATTTAGTTGCAGATTCGAAAAATTACTTGGAGCTCGAGGCGCATCGGGAGACGACTTTCTTCGATATGAACCTCTCTTTATGAAGTGGGGTGTCTTTTTTTGTGGAGCTAAATTGAGGCGGAGAGAGCTGGTATACATACCCTCTTGAAGCATATCGTGACTATGTGAAGAAACCCCTTTCCCGTGAGCAGGTTGCTGCCTAAAACGGGGCTCGGCATCACGCATCGTGGAGTGTGTGCGTGTTAAAGTATGCATTCTCGTTCGTATCACCAGTTCTAGTTCGAAGTTTGATCGATAACTTTATCCTGGCTATCAGTGTCCATCACCCAAATAGATCTGATACTTACAACTACTGTCGGGCCTCATACTAGAGTGGAGTGTTGGCTAAATGTTTTTGCATTTGATGTTAATGACGATCGAATCTGTATCTGCGAGTATGTCGGCAATTCCTAAGAGCCCTTGCACAATATTGAGCTACACTGCACTTGTTACACTGCACTGGTTGCTTATAATGAATACTGGTAAGCCAGAAAGACTATTTTGTTCGCTTCAGATGTAGTGAATCATATACACATCATCGTGCCCATTTTAGAAGCACTGTGCAATTTTTTGGCGCGATTCATTTTTCATTTTTCACAAATCTCTGTTCTCTCTCTCGGTCTCTCTTCTTGTGTACACGTATAAAATGAGATACAAAAGCTTCTCCAAGCATCTCTCAGATTTTGTCGCGTACGGACTGCTAAATATATTATGTGATAAAAATACAAATTGTTATTACCTGCTATCCTTCTTGTATTTTGTTTTTAAAAAAAGAGAAAAATATATAATATAAATCCCTTCTAGGCGATTCCAGCACAGACCAGCAGGTTGAGATTGTGCATTTTGCCACATATTGATGTGACCCCCCGCGGGCCCCAGCCCTCTGATGAGTGATGAGCACAACCGTTTTGTCAGATTACTGTGACAAATTGTCAGATTTACAAATTGTCAGTGACAGACTGATAGTTAGCACAGCGATTGCCTGTTCTATTTTAGTATATAGGAGACTAAAAAACTGGTTGGCGAAGAGTTGAGACTCTCACCGAGAGGGAGTGAGACAGTACTCTGCGGCCGGTGAGTGGGTGGAAAGTGGAAACCACGGAAGCTCGGACCTCCCCGCCCCCTGCCGTCCCTACCCTGATCGGGACCCCCTTGGCCCATCCCTGTTTGACAGACAACCTCTTGATCTTGCGACTTTTGTCTCAGTATTTTCAGTACACACCCTCTCTCTCTACTTAGAGTGTAGATTGTAGACTCAGTAGAGAGGAAGCCTGTTTCTCTCGCCTCTCTACTACGTAAATAACTATGTACTCTCTCGATCTCAGGTCTCTCCCCTACAGTCCTACGTATTTATTTACTGTCGTAGAGTAAATACATACTGCATACATACAGTCTCTCTGTTGCTCTCTCTCCTCCCTCTACTAGTGACACTAGTAGAGAGTAGAGTAGAGTAGTCGTAGAGATTAGCTGGCCTCTGCTATACGAATAAGAATTTAAGACATGTCTTCGTAGTAAACTATTTCCGACCCGATGCGATTTGTATGTCTTCTATCATCATGTTTAAAAAAATAACGTCTATCGGACTTCTGACTGTAATAAAAGACATGTCCGGACGTGTCGTCATAGTGAGATAGTTTCCGACCGTCTTTTAATATGTCAACTCGTCATAATGAAAAGCCCAGGAGACTACAATGATAATGCATAGCCTTCTAAATCAATCATATCGATATATCGAGAGAAAATTTCAAAATAGAGAGAGTGACTATCAGAGTATGTTTTAGATTCTATGGAGTCGACTGAACCTTTAGGTCCTAAATCCTGAAAGTCCTAAGTTTGTTGAGTCTTAATACGTGTGACGTGTCAGAGAGAGAGCTTCAATAATAGTGAGAGTAAGTAGAGAGTAGAAATACTGAAAATTCTGAAATAGTGATAGAGAAAGAATCTGTCAAAGAGGTATATCTAATATCACAATGAGACAGGTCACAGGACGAGCAGGGGAGATAAGTCAGTCAGTCAGACAGCCCTAAGAGACAACTCCGATGCTTTCGAAAATCGGAGACAATTCGCTTCTGAAAATTTTACAGGAGGGTATGTATGCAATAATTTTGTTTGTTTTTTTTGTTTTTTTTTGTTTTTAAAAAAACAAAATTAAAAAGGGCAAATCTTCGATTTCAATCATTTCATGGCCTTCTTCAATTAAACTTTCTCCCTCTTTCACTATCTCTCGCTTCTTCTTCTCGCGCGTCAGTGTACATAAATAGTTGTTTTTAAGTGTGTGTTCCTGTGTGTCGCAGTTCGTAACTGTCGTGTAACTCGTGTCACACATATACTATTATATGATGATGTGTGTGCATATTTATTTATTAGCTTTCTTCTGCTGTATAATGATTCAAATGATTCAGAAGGCTATTTTTTGTGTTTCCGAAATATTGCAAACAATTGTCGGATTTATTTATTCTTTTAAACAATCGATTTTCAATTTTTATGTTCCGCTAAATTCTAAAAGGAGTCACAGTCTACCACTAAACACTGTAAAAATACAGTACATAATACACTCAGGGCCAAACCTCAAACCTTTTTCCGTTAAAACTTTTATAAATCGAATATATATACGTTTACGTTAAACTTTTATTTTATATGCGGTCCTTTGTATGCTCATAGGTGCAACTGGCGGGTCTAAATCTTTCAGTGTGTACTATATGTTCATTATATGAACTATTTCTATAAATGAATTTAGGCAGGCTCTTCTGGTCTCATTATAACGTTCTAAATTGAATAAATATGCGTTTACGCTCAACTCCTATCCCGTAGACCCGTACCCCCATAACGTTGAGCTAAGCTCAGGGCCCCACAGCCCCCTACACACAGGAGGGGCACTCTAATCGGACAGACGGACACATGTATTATTTTAAAAAAATAACACATTGCTAAAACACACCCACAAACGCACACTCGTCACTAGATTTTTATTTAGCTAGAGAGAGGGTAACAATTGACAATTAATTTTATATATTTTTTATATACTAAAATACATATGTATGTACAGTAGAGTACTTTTATATTGTGCTTTTTTCCCCCAGGGCCCAGGGCCTGGCATTTATTTATTTTTAAATAGAGACTAGAAAGAGTAGTAGTCAGTATTTATCTACTGTCTGTGCAGAATGCATATGCATTTTGCATAAATACAGCAAACTGCACCCCTGACAGAGGCTGACATTTGACGGCCTGACACTGACAGGCTGACATCACCCCCAACGGCCCCAACAGAAGGATTAAAATTAAAATAAATATGACCTGCCGGCCTGCTGTTGTAGTACTGCTGTCTGCTGTAGTCTGTAGTAGAGTGTAGACTGTAAAGCCCTATACTGCTCTACTCTTGTAGAGAGAGAGCCAGAGTAGTGGCTACTATAATAAAGTAGGGGTCACTGGCTGGCCAGGCCCAGTAGTGGACTAAATCCTACATGGTACTGTAGTGGTCAGTGGTCTGGCCTCTGGTGGCGTCCGGGGTACGGTCTGGTGGTCTGGCCAGTGGCCAGTTCACTGGAGTCTGGCCAGTGGCGACTGGCGAGTCGATCATTCGACTGAATGCAAAAGAGTTTGATAAAAGTGATAAAATACAAGACATCAAATGGTCAAATGGGTCGAAGCCTCGCTTACGCTGCCTCACAAGACGCGAGTTCGCGACTCACTACTCGCAAGGCTCAAAAATCGAAGTGTCGACAACTCGACAACTCGACACTCGACTGTCGAGTCTCTGACCTTTTTCCCTTTCCACTGGCCAGTGATCACTGATAAAAAGTTAAACAAATAGTGATCACTAAAAAATCACTCTGAACTCTGAACTCTGAAGTCTGAATTTAGTGATTCAGAGGACTGTCAAAGACTCAAAGCCAAAGGTCTGAACTCTGAACTTTTGAAGCCTCAAACGGGAGTATTATTCTCAAAAACAACTCAGGAATGGTAGATGGTGTCAAAATATTTAGAGACACTCACAAAAACTGAGATCTGAGGTCTGGACTCTGGACACTGGACAATCATCAGGCATCAGGATTTAGGACATGATCAGGCCACAGTGACAGAAGTTCAGAACAGAGAATCAAAAGGCCGACCGCAGTCACCGCGTCAGTGGTAAAAATCCGGATTCAAAAATCCGGTGGGGAAAGAACGAATACTGTGTGTCTATTGGTCAATTAGATTTTGAATTTATATCGGGTACGGAACTTTTCAAAATCGGTTTGTTACAAAAAATGAAATCCATTACGACGCTCAATTTCTCCAGTTACTCCAACCTTATTGGACATCAAAATTCCAGACAAAATTTTGAAATTTCGGATTTTGTAATACATAGCCGGATTTTAATTATGTTTTTTGTTCTATTTTTAGAAGGCTATATGTTTTTGTACGACAAAATCCTAGGCCTGGATTTTGTCCACTTCTCAAAAATTGAGACCGGATTTTGTTGCCGGTGCAGACGTATTTTCAAAATTTTATTAATAAAAATCAATTTATGTAGTTGGACGGATTTTGTCATCTGTGCGGTCGGCCTCATAAATGTCAATAAAACACGACTGGGACGCCGCAGGGACTGAAAGCGTTTAATCAAAAAGGGTAGTTCATTTGTTTTTTATGCAATATTTATATTTATCCGCGCAGGGCGGAGAGAGCTTGCTGAGTGTTACACGTACACGCTCTCACTCACACTCACTCTCTCTCTCTCTCTCTCTCTCATACTCACACTCACACCCACACTCACACTTACACTCACATTCATTCTCATACACTCTTACTCATATCGGCCTAATAGATGGCAACAAAAGTATTTATTGTTCTATTTTTTTTTATGTTCTAAAAATTCGCCTACCAACCGGGTCAGAATCTTAGGGCAGGACCGATTTAATTAAATGTGTTAATAGGCCGAGCCTTATTTTATCACTTTGGACGGATTAAGAACACACTACTTGTGAACAATTATTGTTTTTGAACCTAAATCACAAAACCAATATTTCGCGAGTTATAAACATGCACGTATTAGTTGGTAGGTCAGATTTGGGTTATGTTAGAAACACGATTATGGTGTGCTATCAACGTCTAGGAAGGGTCTAAACGTGATATACAATGTTTATTAGGTGTCTAGTATCACCGTGTGTACCCATAATGATAGGAATATCACTACCCAAGCTGCGATAGTAAAGATGTCACAGAAGTACGACTTAATAGTCGGGATGAGCGATTTACTCACTCTAGGTATAACCGTAACAGGCTTTCCCAACAACATAGACCCATTAAAGGATCAGTCAGACGATAATTTTCTAAAACCATATACACCACCATCGGACACAGTCAAGGAATTAATTACTGGCTTTGCCGATAAGATAATGGATCTTATATTAGTAAATAAGAAGATAAAAATAACCGACTGGGCGAAATTCCGCTTCAACGACGGATACGTCAGCCTTGACTGAACCAAGGTAGACTTTACTAAGCTCAAATGTCCTTCAAGAAACTATGTTTCTTAGAGACACGAAGCTGTAGTTAAAGAACAAGTCGAGAAATGGGTATCCGATGGAGTAATCAGAATCAATTACCAACAAAGGCCAGTTAACTTAGAATTATTGGCAGTTGACCAACACTACTCTGACGGAACATTTAAGAAAGTCAGAGTATGTCTAGATATGAGTCCAATAAATAAGTTATTGCCGACTCATAGTTTTAGGGTTATCAAGTAATGGAGAAAATGTTTCCAGACATGCCTAACGTGCAAGTCTATAGGTATGACATAGTCATCTTTTCTAAGACTAAGGACGAACATGCCGCATTCGTCAGACGAGTCCTTCAGAGACTCAACGAATAAAAAATGAGAAGAAATGTCCCTTCGCAATGAGCGAAATACAGTTATTAGGCTATCGTATATCTGGAACTTGCTCTATCCTTTAAAGGACAAGAGTACGCAGACCGTGGCAGAGTTATGTTGCCAAGTCTTTGCTGACCACGGGTGGCCAAGTATCATGTGCACTGATAATGGTAGCGAATTCTGCGATGACGTAATGGAATCGGTAGTACTCGTATCAGGCATGTGCCATAAAAGGGGTGTGTACCATATAAACCGCAAACACAAGGCGCTAATGAAACGCGCCATATATGACTAAAGTTCTTCTTACGTACTGCATTAACGGATGATGCAGATGATTGGCCGTACCACCTTAAGTGGGTACAAACACAGATGAACGAGTGTGCTGATCCGGTTACAGGAACAACACTCGCTCACTATTTTCGTGGTGATTATAGTGAGTTACAAATACCCTTTAACAAGGACGAACCTGATCATCATGAATTACCATGGTTAGAGAAGGTACAACATTGTATATCCTTGCTTGCGAGAAACACGCAATATTGCCTTATTAAAAAGGCAAAGTAGATGGAACGCTACCAAAAGATTCAGAGTATCAGGTTGGAGACAGAGTTAACATCCGTCAGCGTAATTCCGATGCTACTATACTAATATCGAAATGGATAGGACCATATATAATCTTTGTAGCCGACACTAAAAGTGGAACCTGTGAGGTTAATATCCCCGACGGTTCTCGTGCTTTAAATATATGCACTAGTCGGATTCCGACTACTGAGATTATTCTCGAAAGAAGACATGATTCTAGTGCACCTCTTGACCGCTCCAAATTCAAAGATGTTATATGGAGAACGGAAAAAGGAGGATATACATATAATCGTACACACTTTATAGACGGTACAATCGCTGAGTTAACTTCAGATGCTTTTGACTATCAGGACTATTTAAAGGTCTTTAACAGAAAATGGCGTAAACGCCTACATAAGTCAAAAGCTGAAAAAGATAGCATGTTCCCATCAGCGTAAGAAACGTCCAGTCGACCACCACGGACCTTTTTGGACCTAAACCCAAAATTCACAGGGTAAGCGAGAACGCTTAACTTCTCCGCCTGAGAAACATTAACCAAAACTGCCGCCCATTGGCCCTGACCTCCTTCAGCAATTACAGGAGTGCCACAACTTCCACGGTATCTGGACCCTCCACGAACACCTTGGATCTTTTCTCCAGCATGTTAAAGAAACACCGTACCCTCACCCGTCCCTGACACATCAACAGATGTTCCCCATACCCCCGGCTATTCACGCTGTTGAAGTACTACTTCCAAATATC
>NW_014040548.1:51104-57872 GCF_001186125.1 Sphaeroforma arctica JP610
GATAATTCTTGATAAGTGGCAAGTTATTGGTTAATGCAATAACTATGGACATCCAGAGTATTTTTCTTTTTTCTTTTCTTTTCTTTTTTTCTAAAGATAGGATTTTATGAGTCTTTCGGATTCGCGCCAACGAAACGAAACACTAAATAAAATCCCTTCGGCGAAAACAGTACTGAGAGGATTATATATAGGCAATGTCTCAGCCTCGCAATCCCGGAGATTGTTGCTGTTTTATTTCGTGTATTTACTTTGAATTTAATTATACTTAGACTTAACCTAAGCGTTTAATTACTCTAAGGCGTTAATATCGCCTTGATAGACCGAAATTTAATCTATTCACTTCGTGAGTATCACTCTTCTCATCATGTTAGGAAATAACAAGATTTATAATATGAACATAATAGCCAACTTTGAACTGAACAATGTTCTTAGTGTTATTCCATCGGTCATACGCTTTAAGTAGAACATGATTTTTGTGCTCGAGTAAACAGGGGTAAACAACGTTCTGCATATGCTCGATCTTTTGTAGCTACGGAGTAACGTGTTTCTCGGGTGCAGTTTTGTCAAACTTTGCTTGTAATTCACTATAGCGGCCAAAGAAATAGTGAAACGGGAGTGTTCCAGTTTGAGGATTCATGCAGTTATTCATTTGAGTCTGAACCCATTTCAAATGATTAGGCCACATATCCTCAACGTCATCTAGTGTGGTACTCAATAGCTTCTTTAGTTCTCTATGACGTGTCTCATTTGCACCCTACGTTTGAGGTTTATAAGGAACACCACGCCTATGGGTCATGCCTGATACGAGTATAAGGGCCTCCATTACGTCGGTACAAAACTCACTACCATTATCAGAACATGGTACTCGGTGGAAACCGAAGTCATTAAAGACGTGATAGCATACCTCTGCCACTGTTTGCGGGCGTTTGTTTGGTATTGCATAAAGCAAGTTATAGCCCGAAGCCACACATATGAAATGACAGATATATACATCGCCAGTATGCTTGGATCGTGGAGTTTAACCAAATCGACTATGACTCGGCGCATCGGTTGGTCTTCTGTCACACTTTTTAGGGGTGCCCAATTGTAGCGCTTGATCTGGCTCTTTTCACAATCAGTACAGTGTCGGTATACTTCACGTATGATTTCATTCAGCGCCGGGTGATCAAGCCCTACACGAATAGCCATCTTATAGGTATGCTCATATGCTCGATGAGTTAAATTATGTATTATTTTAACTCTACGCTCGAGCTCTTCTAAGTCAGTCAGATTCTGTGTAGGGCAACTTCAGTATCAGGAGGGGTAGACTCCTGAGATACGTAATTAACAACATTGGATTGTTGGAGTATCTTCTTCAGTTGTTTCGCAACTCCTGGCTGTTTTTGAAGCAGTGTTTTAAGTAGTTGAGTGCGAGCTTCGGGTTCTCTTAGAGCTTTGAGTCTTTGATCCATGGACTTAGCTAGTTCCATGTTTTTACGATCTAATGTCGTCTCAATCGGCATTACCTCGACTGTATTCTTGTTGGGTGCATGTGTTGTACGAATCTTGAGCTTTTGTTCAAACTCCTTAGACTCCTCTAGTTTAGCTAAGAACTCGGTTGAGGGTTTTCACTTAGTGGTACCTGCAGGACCGATGCGACAAACGATGGTGTGTTTCCAAGGTGTCTTCTTAATAGAATAGGATCCCTGATACAAGAACGTGTCGGTTTCACGGTCGACATAGATAGGCTCGTCTTGTATCATATTAATTAAATCACGTATCCATGGTTCGGAGCTACGTAAGGGACAACACTGCGTAATGGTAGATTTAGTAATATTAACATAATTTAACAACTGTGCGATAAGTTGCCAAGGTGGGTTAGCCCACGCATTATGCTTTGATAAGTCAAGTTGAAAGGCATCATCTTTAGGATGAGTCAACGACCTATAATCAGAAACCTGTTTGTTATGTTCTGCGGCGAACATATCAATAGTAAATAGACCCCATCTTGATTGAGCGAGGTTGAACCATTTCTTATTAAGCATCCAATCGGTTGCTAATAACTCTTTAACTGTTCTTTGGTAGTCAGGGACAAGTCGAGAGAGTATGTCAGGAAGATGGTTATTTATTCCTGGTATGTATGTAATGTTAAAAGCGAACTTAGCAATAATGTCATGCCAGCGGCTCACCAACTGTGAATCAGGGCCCATGTCCTTTAAATATGTTAAAGACTTTTGATCACAGGCGACAGTAAAGTAACTTCCATAAAGGTAGTCTTTAAACTGTCTTAACGCAGTAACTATAGCAAGGAGCTCTTGTTTAACGGTAGGGTAATTCCGTTGACTCTTATTATATCTCTTGCTAAATAATTATATGTAGCACTCCACCTACCGCTCGATCCGAAACGTCGGTTGCTACTTGGAATGGGACGTCATCCACGGGGTATTGCATGATGGGTGCGTCCATTACTTTACTTCTGACTAGCTTAAATGCATCATCACATTCCTTAGTCCAAAATTTTCCCGAAGTTCCTTTGTGCAGCCGTAGGTGACTGAAAGGCTTTAAGTAATGAGAAAGATGAGGTACCGAATCCGAGAAGAAGTTAACAAACCCACACACAGAGTTCACATCTCTTCCAGTAATCGATGTTGATAAATCCAACAGAAATTGTTTCTTGCCAGGATCAATTTCTACCCCTGCTGCAGATACCTTGTAACCAAGTAAGTGTATAGTATCTTTAGCAAAAAAGCACTTGTCTTCGTTAATCTTAAGTTTGGCATGGTTTAGTCGCTTTAAGACTTCCTTAGCGAGTTTAGCATGTTCATGTGCTGTCTTTGTAAAGATAACTATATCATCTAAAGATACTGATACGTTATCCGACCGGTCCGCAAATAGTTCCACCATAACATGTTGGAAGAAAGAAGGTAGCATGTGTAAGCCTTCAGGTGCACCTTTAGACTGGTACTTCTTACCTTGCCAAGTAAAGGAAAAGTATTTCCTACGTGGCTCATATATTTGTAATTGATGGAATGCAGCTTTTTTAAGTCTACCTTGGAAAAGATAGTCGCACCTTCCATTTTGCGTAATATCTCGCTGATCTTTGGTTAGGGAAAACTATGTTGCGGAATTAGTTTGTTGATTGGCGACAGTTTTAGTACTACTCTTGTTTTACTAAACGTTTCATCAGATTTATATTGATCGACCGCTAAGAGAGTTAAGTTAACTGGGGTTGCATCATAATTGATTTCAATTAGACCCTGTTTTAACCAATCTTCAATTTGGATTTTGACAACGTCTTTGTGTCTCCAACTTACGTAGTTATGTGAAGGATATTTTTTAACTTAGAGAGGTTGACGTTTGTTAAGTCAAGCTTAACGTACCCGTTAGAGAACTTAAACATACACCAGTCAGTTATTGCAATCTTCCTGTTTTGTATAATTAAGTCTATAATTATATCGGTAAAGTGCGGAATCATATCCTTTGCTTCACCTTCCGGAGGTTTAGTTATCTTTAACATATTATCATCTGACTGATCTTTATTTGGGTCTATCCCATTTGGCAGACCAATGAGGGTTATACCTAAACTGAGAAGATCAGTCATACCTATAATTAAATCGTATTTCTGAGACATGTCAGTAACGATTAGGCGAGTCTTTACTTCATGTGTGCATAGTCAATGGCTTCTTCGCAAGTGGTAACTTTGCCATTTCCCAATATTAAATTAGTTGTTTCGTTATGGATAGCCATATCTGTAGCGTAGGTTACTCGGCGTGAGATAGCTGAGACTTCAGCCCCTGGATCAAAAAGTGCTATAACTTTTTCTCCATTTATATAAACGGTTTGAAATATACGTTCATCTCCTTTGGTATGGATTTTATTGAACACTTTCTCATAACCTTGCTCTAGTGCACACATATGGAACTGTCAGTACTTAACTTGGACGTCCGGCATGTCCTTGCAATCATCTTTGTGCCAACCGTTAGTACCATTGCAAGTAGTACACTCTTTCATATAGTGTACAGAGTTTGGATTGCCTGGTGCACACTGAAACTTCTGGTAAAGGTATTTTTGTCATCCCGTCTATAATTTTCCTTCAAAGCTATCCGAAAGCAGGGATGTAGCATATCTTATCTTATCTTACCTTAGAACCATCCTTGAGTCACTCCCCTCCTTCCAAGAGGGAAGGGGGCTGATGGCTCCCAGGCTACTGAATTAGATGGATACTCACAGCTACTTAAAACATTACAGAGTCGTGTTTACCATTCCACTTGCCATCACGTTTAGTGAGGTTGTACCCACACTTCTTGCAAGGTGCTCTCTCCTTCCTTTCACCCTTTGGTTCAGTAGCAGTAGAGCTTTTACCACCTCTAGCAGTAGTGCGAGGTTTCTTAGTATCACGCGCAGTGTTATTCTCTAACGCGGTACGCTTAGCGGGCTGGGTAAAGCTCGCGGTACTAAGTACTCTAATAGATGGGTTGGTGTGCTTTTGAACTATCTCCTCAAAGACATGCCAAGGCATAGATCGCAAATCACCATTGGCGATGATATCATCATTGACCTTCTTAAAAAGGTTAGCCCTCAGAGTTTCCATCATCTGACAAATTAATAAATAATCGTCAGTATAGGTACAACCTCCCATCCGAGTGTTCATATGTGTCATATGAGCTAGAGCACCTCGAATAGTAGTATCGTTTGCAAAGGACTTGCGAGACTCTAGAAGTTCACGGTCACGTGCATTTTCAAAGAAGGCGTTAAGTATATTCTCACACAACTGGCGCCAGGGTAGGGCTTTCCAGTTGGGCTCATGGGCCTTCAAGATAGTTTTCCATTCCTCTGACTCACAGAAATGAATAAAGGCATTCATCATCTGCTTATCCTTAAGGCTGGCAGACTCCTTAAGTTGGTCAAAGGCCCTCAGTGTCTCCACTGTACTCTCATTAGTAGAGAAATCGACCTCAGCCTTCGCGTTACCTAGCTGCTTTATAAAGCTTGGTTCGAAGCGTTCACGAGGCTCACGCTCAGTGCTACTGGCTGCTAGCGCCAAGATAGAGTCTATCTCCTTTCTCTTGTTATCGATTAGATAGCAAATGTTATCCGCTTTCTTATCGTCAAGGTCAGAGTCGTTCAATAGACGGTCCTCAAGGACTTGCATACCAGAACGTAATAGCCTGAGAAGCTAAGACGGTGTTGTCTGGTTCTCACTCCCTCGTCTTCAGAGCTAGAGTGGGTACTCTCTAGTGAGGTACTGGTATAACGATTACCAAAGTCGTGATTACCAGGATTAGATGGTAAATGAGGATCGATGTTATGAGGGTAGTAAGCCTCATCGATTTCCATACGATCATAGCCTCTAACAGGGTTAGGTTTGTCGAGAGGATGGTCGATTGTAGCTTCCGAGCTATAGAGATTAAATCTTTAGGTTTTATCCACTTCACCTGCGGTAACTGGCTCAGTGGTAACCCTGCTGGCTGGTAACCCAGTGGGTCCGAGATTTGAAACCCGGCTCGGAATATATTTTTCTTTGGTATAGAAAGGATATCGGCCACGTGAGATATGATCGAAGGGTCAGAAGCTGCGGCAGCGGCTAGCTCCTTTGAAAGGTCATCTTTACGGTTCAAATGGCGTCGAGATTGAGAAGATCCAACCACTCGTTGTCGAGTTATGGCGTCCCCAACATCTGCGTCTTCCGCCCCAACATTCAGTGGCGAGGCATTCAGTGGCGAGGCATTCAGTGGCGAGGCATTCAATAAAATTTCACGAAATGGAACGCCACCATCTTTGTTAATAGGTGAATTGGGCTGACTTTTAGTAGTAATAAACCGTCGATCTCGAGACGATTCCTCCACTTGTTCAGGAGATATAGCCTTTCCAATATCTGACTTTTCGCGGTCAAATGGCGAGCTGAGGCCCTGGGCTGCGCTACTAGGAGACATACGGACGCTGGCGAGCCTTTCCGCGGCAGTTGAGACCTCCACTTCCAAGGCTTTAGGGTCCGACGAGTCATCCTCAGAGTTTTCCTCAGAACCAAGCTCAGAAACAGCTTCGTCTACAGCTTCAACGGCAGGCTCAGTACCAGACGGACAAGCGTCCCCAATAACCTCATGATCCTCAACAGGCTTAGTAGGCTTAGAACTGGCGGCTCCCTTGCCTTTAGAATTTCCTTTAGCCATAGTAATAGCTCAAGAATAGGAAATTAATAAAGTCTAGGTATAGTAACTAACGTATAGCTAACTTTAGGGTAGTATTAGCCACTATGAGGTAGTATATAATACTTACAGTCCTATCGCTGGATAGTAAGCAGTTGTTAGACAGTCTAGAAGCAGTACACCATGGTAACTACTAAATAACTGAAAAATATGGAAACTTAGACGTATATATTTATGTCTTAAACTATGTTATATATACTAAGATACAATTTCAGTCAGATAGAATTTAGCAGTGGTAGCTTGTGTAAGAATGATCGGGACTGCCTCTTGGTAAGAGCCTTAATATCCTCGATCACCCAGGACGTACCTCTAACTGTTCTTTATTGAAAAAAAAAATCACTAGAAGTACTAAGTGTTCATGACCACATGTCTAATTTGTAGATAGACATACGAACGTAAGTCAAGTTAATACATTAGCTAATATAAATAAAGTTCCATCTGAAGAAAAGTTAAAAAAAGAAAAAGACTTATTAGATTTTGGAGATTGGCAGGAAGACCAAAACCTGTAAGTAGTAGTTCAGAGATTATAAAATTTGTTATAATATCCTACATCTACTATCGTCTCAAATAGGTCTAAGTAAAT
>NW_014040548.1:57892-59755 GCF_001186125.1 Sphaeroforma arctica JP610
GAGAAAAAAACTTGTATTAAATTATTTTAAATACAAATAAAAACCATTGTGTTATCTCATTTGATCTTGATATTTTAGACTGACCGGAGGCCGTGTTTCTACATGCAAGTGTGCTTGCAGCGGGTTGATTAGTACTAAAAATGTGGTCGTCAGAAGGGATCAACTAAGGTAGTCGGCGAGGTGCATGTGGTCAAAACCAAGTGACACTTAATAAAGAGTGTTAAGTCTGAAATAAGTGAACTCAGTCAGAAGTGCCATTGGGAATGGCGCAACTGCTATATTTATTAATCACGATCCTATGTGAAACGAGACTTTTTCTACCACCGGGTTATGTGCAAATACCCGTCTCTATGGTTTCGTATGAGTCATCATAATTTCGTATGTACATGTGCACAAATTGTATTTCGTGTGTATGTGGGCACAAATTGTATAACCATGGAGGTCGAATGCCCAATCTCATCAAATGTTATGATACTAGGTGTTGTGTATATATAATTACCAAGCCGACTTCTATTGTATGCCTTTTCTGAAATGTTTTTTTTGTTTTATCATATAGATTGTAATAAATATACAATGTGCATTTGCACGTATCGCTCGAATTGCATACATTAACTGCTTATGTAATTGCACATGTTTATATTAGTGCAAATTTATCTTATTATTCGTTATTGTTGCTGTGTTGGAATGATACTAGTGCCGTGTGATATCCTATTAATTGATAATTATATTAGTGACGTATGATAAATATCTGTCTACAACTAGCATGTCATTGTTCTTTGTGATCTTTTATTGCTAACACTATTCGTTGTGGTCCAATACATGAATGTATTATACAGTATATTATCGTGACTATTTGTATGTACCTCGGGTTGCTGTTGTTTAGTCTATTATCATTATCGATGTTTTACTATTGTTTTGTACATATCTACTTGGCCTTAGAATGTCATTCAGTAAATCTAATTGTGACTTGTACGGCCATTGATTTAATATTGTTATTGTGCCATTATTATCCTAGGTTTATGAAGCCCGTACTGTTTTCTCGTATATTTATAATAAATTATATATCTGTGTTATATATTTTGTATTATTTTCCTCGTTGTATATTCTATTCTGAAGTGAGGTAATATGTGTATATGCTGTAACATCGATCTTATTTTATTTTTTAAATTTATTTAAATTTGCATTGGCATATAAGTATGTATCACATACAATAATTATGTAGAGTAATCATACAAGTCGAATATTCGACTATGTATGTATATACACACACACACACACATATATATATATATATATATATATATATATATATATATATATATATATATATATATATGTGTGTGTGTGTATATATATATATATATATATATATATATATATATATATATATATATATATATATCTACATATATATATTGTTGAATGTATTGTTGTAAATTGATAAATCTTGATAAGTGCACTGGCATATAAGTATGTATCGCCTTAATATACAGTACATATCATGTATTTTTACATTCGCGTTGTCTTATATATCTATATTCAGTGTATTGCGTTTCGTGTATATAGCTGCTGATATATAATATATATATATCTCTGCGAGTGTTAGAGTGTATAGTGTGATATATATCACGTCTCTCTGATCAGTGTCGACTCGACTTGTAAGTTACTATTCTAATGTCTTATGTCATATATGGT
This sequence comes from Sphaeroforma arctica JP610, assembly GCF_001186125.1. NCBI lineage: Eukaryota > Ichthyosporea > Ichthyophonida > Sphaeroforma > Sphaeroforma arctica. The sequence continues at coordinate 59,588 of NW_014040548.1, forward strand.
GTACTATCGAATCCTGTATATCGACTACTATCCTATATATATTGTTATGATATAACAATACTAGGAGTATAACACATGTCGTATGGTAACATTCATGTGAGTGCTATGCATGTGAAGTATGATATGATTCCTACTAATGTTCTGTATACGATGATTGTATACAATCTA
>NW_014040548.1:59862-81176 GCF_001186125.1 Sphaeroforma arctica JP610
TATATATATATATATATATATATATATCTACATATATATATTGTTGAATGTATTGTTGTAAATTGATAAATCTTGATAAGTGCACTGGCATATAAGTATGTATCGCCTTAATATACAGTACATATCATGTATTTTTACATTCCCGTTGTCTTATATAACTATATTCAGTGTATTGCGTTTCCTGTATATAGCTGCTGATATATAATAAATACCTATCTCTGCAAATGTTAGATTGTAATAATGTGTTATATATCACGTCTTTCTGATCAGGTGTCGAAATCGACTTTTGTAAGTTACCTATTTCTAATGTCTTATGTCATATATGGTGTACTATCGTAATCCTTGTATATCGACTACTATTTCCTATATATATTGTTATGAATATAACATTTATTTTAGGAAGTATAAACACATGTCGTTTATTTGTAACCATTCAATGTGAATGCTATGCAATGTGAAGTTATGAATATGATTTAACTAAAATAATGTTCCTGTATACGATGATTTGTATACAAATCCTAGCAATGTACTGTTATTAATGTTCTCTATTATATGTGTAAATAGGAGTGCTGTAGCATGCGCAGTTACTGAGATATCCGTGTTTGTATGTGTTATATGTTGATTATAAGAGTGTTAACGCTTATTGTAATACGTGAGCGTTTTATCCAAACCGTTTTCATTTTGCTTTAAAAAATGATAAATTTAGGCCCATTTCTAGGCCCAGTTTTTCTGTAAGTATATATGTAAACGCATGTGACTAAAAGCGTAAAACGCATGTGACTAAAAACATAACGTTTATGTACCTTAATAAAAATTGTTCGCTTCTCGTCCGCCTATGGTGCGGGCGGTTACCATTATGTTATATAATGACTCTAATAACAGTGTACTGTCCGCTTTCTTATATTATCACAGGTTTGACGAAGCAGATAAATGTCCGTATCATCAGTCATTGACGGGTAAAGGTGGCCTCTACATGCAGTACCTACCCAATCCGTCCATATGTATTGGACGATTATATTCTCGTGTTTAAATAAAGTTGTAAAGTCTTGATGTGTTATAGATTGTGGGAGTGTGGTGTGGTGTCCTCATGAGCATACTCGAGTTGAGCGCGCCTTCGGTGACTCCGTCACAGCGCCTTACACGTTCCGACTTCTACGTAATGGAGTTACATGTTCCGACTATTGTGTAATGATGTTGTACATTTTCCGCCTCCTACGTAATAATGTAACACGTTCCGACTTGGTACGTAATAATGTTTACATGTTCCGACTCTTGCGTAATGATGTTGTACATGTTCCGCCTCTTACGCAATAATGTAACACGTTCCGACTTTTACGTAATAATGTTATCTAACTCAACACCATTCCGGGCGACTATGCAACACGCTTGAGGCTTCGGATTGCATACCGGCTCTCAAGTTTTCGCGCAAAGTTCAATGCGGCGTGTCCTCAGGGTTGCTCGCCTCTAAGTAAGAGTGAACAGGGTGCTCGCCTGTATTCTCAGCATCTAAAATAAACATACGGTCTATCCTGTCTACTGGGTGCCACGCAACACGCTCGAAGCTGCGATTAATAACCGAGCTCACACAAAGTCCAATGCGCCGTGTCCTCAGGGTTGCTCGCCACTGAGTTAGAGTCAACAGGGTGCTCGCCTGTACTTTAAGTATATATATATATACTTGCCATACACAACCAGCACTTGTGTAACTAGACCGCACGATCCACACTCGGGTAGAGTTCTCCGAACCTTCTACACTGGAATCACCACTCATGGGCGGATTTCTCTGAACCTTCCGCGCTGGGCAATAGTGCCGGCCTTGTAATGTTTGATCGATTTCGATTCGTTTGTAGCAATATGTTATGTGTGACGCACATCGCCTTATACTTGTGTGCATGGTAATATTATCTGCATTACCGTGTAGTGTTTTGCTACGCTAAGTCATGCCTTTGCATGATTGATGTTTTGTATATGTCTACCAGCGGTGTGTCAGCTGGTGAGTATGTTTTATGTATGTTGTATCTGTGCTATAACAACTTAACCAAAATAAATATATTCTATTTAATAATATAATAATAATTGTATGTGTATGTTGCTCTGTTGGGCTGGAAATTGACCTAGAGTGTGTGTATATGTAAATATCTTATATACTCGCTAATATACCGTCTATCGAATTGTCTGTTCTTGACACGCGCATACCTGTAATTCACAGCCGCAGCTTCTGTGCTGTCGATTATATTTACATACACCAAAACATAATACTCTTGTGTGTGAACATAACCCCGCGCTTGCGTAAGGTCGCCACCTTGGCCATCCATACCACTGACCAAGGCAGCTCTTACTTTAACCCATATGGCCTTGCAATCAACTGTATCCCGTGTATTATTGAAGACGTAATCAACTGGTAGTCCACTTGTGTCATCAACAGTGGTATTCAATTTCCGGGTTTGAGTGTCACCCCGCCTATCCTTGGCGATGCGCAACACCACCTCGCAGTTGTAATCCACTTCCGGACCCGACAACGCCTATATCGGTGACTCCCCAGCGTAGTATCCCAGTATCAACCCTTCTCCCGGCCACAGCAGTTTCTCCCGCGGCAGCACCAAAGCCCGTTAGCAAAAACGATACACAGCAGTTTCTCCCGCGGCAGCACCAAAGTCCCTTAGTAAAAACAGCGATCCTCCACCAAGCCATAGCAAGTCCTCCCCACGGTACTGCCACCGCTCGGCAGTCCATTGTCGACCCATCGTCAAGCCACATCATGTTGTCGTCCAACCTTAGCTGTATTACCTTATAAAAACGTCCTGGTCACCTTCACATTGCCTCATAATTGTTTGCGTTATACTCGTCAGCGCACAGCAAAGTTTTTGATTGTAACTGATTGATGTCCCCAGCACCATGTTATGCATTGTAATACCCACAACCCTATGGTGTCTTCTCAGTATAGGAACACTAGACGTGGCTCCTGGATATCTTATCGTCTGTGTCACCTCTCTGACACCTAAAAATGGATTTGTACTCTTGTATTGACGTCAGCACCATGTAAAGAGTTCGGTGTGCGTAGAATCCTCGGAGTAAAAACATACTTGTTGATGAACACTTGTGTCCATAGCAGAACTATTAGCTGCACAATAACGTTTCCCCGTCATGTGTGTCATACCCTGTCTATTCTAAGTAACTTGTTTCCGCACATATACTTGCAACTACGTCACTCAGTGCGGTACGTACATCTTGTCCTTCCCACTTGTCTCCTGGTCATAGTATACCACAGTTGATCGACAGTGGCCTCTCTACCCAGGCATGTCCCGGTACTCACAAATCATCCCTTTTACGAGTGTTTGAGATGTTCTGCAAAATTTTGCATCAAACACGGACATATCCTTAAAAACATTTGTACTATGTTTGTGCGTCATATCTTGTAAATAGAAAAATATGTATAATATATATCTTTCATCCACGCGAAAGATAAAACAGCAGCTCCGTCGACAGCATAAATGACTAGCCGTATTGGTAGTATCGTAGAGGCTTTGTTCGCGAACAAATCATAAGCAATTGTCTATGACACCAGTCAAGCAATTTGCCAAGCAGTCATATACGTATGCGCCACATCTAAATAATAATATATATATATATATATATATATATATATATATATAGTGAACCATGCAACCAGCCCTGCCGCCTGCAGCATAATTAATCACTGTCACTCAGATGATCGCACATCGTATATGCTAGCACATTGTGTAAGCAATACTGAGAGTATCCTTATATACTCCTCTTTCGAATGATTGGAAGGTCTGTAACTGACGGACGAAGTCAACCTACCCATAGGTAATGTCGTTATAAGCAAATCTTATACGTCAGCGCCAGTCTCTACCCCGCCGCCAGTTGAGGTGCCGTCGCGTCATGTCACATAAATATGAAAAATTTCCAAATTTGCTCAAAGGACTTTCTGTTAGTATCCGCCGTATGCGTTGAATATCCCTGAGCTGTGATGACGACGGTTATTGACGTCCGTGGGAAATTTACATCCAAGCCTGCCCCCAACCTTAGTAATATAGTCTCCTTGAAAATCTCTGTCGGTGCCCAAGTAATCACTTCCACCTTCGACAAGTTTTATATCCGTTTACACTTGAACCTTTTGTACGATCGACATATGTCGTCCTACAATTCCAAGTCAGCTCTGTATTAGTTCTACCCAATACTAGCTTGTAGTGTTGTCCTTTAGCCACCAGCATTTATTTTAACTGAATTTGTCACATCCACGAGCTCCTGTACAGTGATGACTGGCTCAGCCCTAGATGGACAAAAATATGAAGTTGTCCCCTGCGTATAGCTGGTAAGTTCAGAACTTGTAGAATCCGGTCGGCACCTGACAAAATTTGTCGTGAGTCCCACTCAATCGTATGGTCCGTATCCGTCCAGACTGTATTATTGCCTTAAGACGAATCAACCCATATACAGAAAATTGCCGAAATGTTTGACTTAGTAGCCGAAATAGCAAAATAACCTCCTGAGCATTTTGCACGTGTGTCATCAGCCCTAAGTTGTCGCTCCGCTTGATATCCCCTTTTATATGCTGTATGGTTTTATCCAATGCGGAAATCGATTATTGAGTCTCAGACGATAAAAAGGTCTAGCGTAGTATAGACCTCTGCTTTGGTATTTCAACCGGAATTGGATCAGAGGAAAGTTATGTCGCCCCCTTATCAGTATGCGATGGCGACTATAAATGAATTCCAAGCAGTCGTTTCAACAATCGAACACAGGCTTTCTTGCTCACGTAGTAACTTCATTCATCGTGTAACAAAAAAAATCCATAACTAATTAATTTTAGTTAGCTTAACCTTTGAGGAACGTAATGTAATAAATACATTAGTTCGGTCACTTAAAAATGTGTTCAAAACCAAGTAACACTTGATAAATAGTGTTAAGTCCGAAATAAGTGAACTCAGTCAGAAGTGCCATTGGAAACGGCGCAACTGCTATATTTATTAATCACGATCCTATATGGAACGAGACTTTTTGTACCACCGGGTTATGTGAAAATACTAGTCTCTATGGTTCCGGATGAGTCATCACTTTTATCTCATTAAATTATCTATTCCACTAATCGGTCCGGTCCTCTGGTCCGGTCCCTAAATATTCCCCTAGGCCCGGTCCTCTGGTCCGGTCCTAAATATACCTCTAGGTCCGGTCCTCTGGTCCGGTTATAAATTCCTCTCTCAGATCCGGTCCTCAGATCCTTTCCTAAATATCCGCCTAGGAAACTTTGTCCATATGCAGCGTGTATCATCGAGCCGTTCGTCAGCTAAGAGAGCACGTTTAGATATTGTTAAGAATATTCGTGCGCTTCATACTCCAACACGGAATACCAGTGCGCCAGCTGAGACGTATAAACATACAGAAAGTAGAAACATGGTCACAATTAGCTCCAATGACAACGCCAGCATAAATACAATCGTATCGTAGATATTTCAATAGCATTCGGCTGGAGCCATAACTTTAGGAAGGCACTTCCCAGTGCAGATTTACGTACGCACAACACATAACTACAGACAACGAATCCGCACGCATGGAACTGTATGTTTCAAATCGTGCTTAAGGCTTCAAAACGTATAGCAAATATAGTGTATTCGGCAGACCCGGACGCTTTGTTGAACGATGTTGCTACTTCGCTGGGTGCTAGTGAACATAATGCGTCTGCAGACCCTAACAAAACCATAGGCGGGCGAGTATTAGATAGTATTGTAAATGCATATAATAGAGCTCCCAAGAGCTCCTTGCAAAAGAGGGTTACTCGGGCCATACTAGTGAAAGCACTCACTAGAAAAGAAATAGATCATTTATAGGAGTGTGGCGAACTGACCTTATCTGGATCATCACGGGATGTAAGCTATGGAGACTGGACTACGATGGATGCTGGTGATGCTCTAGGGATAATATTATGTATTATATAAAAGGTAAGTTACAATGTATGTATGTTACAATGTATGAACATATGGTATGGCTCTCATAGCCGTTGTAGTGGTTCGGGAAAGATCGATGGGAAGAAGTGGTCAGTAAATTCCCGTTTTAAGCTTGGGCCAAGTGAGTCGACGATGGAGGATATGCGCTGAGTCAATTCGGGCCGGTGCTGACAAAACACTGATACCATCGAATGTGCCATGTATTCTCTTGCTGACCTACTAAGTAGCGTACCCACCTCTGTGGTACGGATCGGGTCTGCGCCATGTAGTGCCGTGGAATGGGTTAGTGCAGAGTGCGAAATACCGAGTAGGACTAGGTTATCCGTCATAACTCGGTCGAGGAGCAAGGATGGGGGTGAGCCAATGCCGCACCAGACCACGGACACATGCATTCGGTATGTTTTGGCTGGCCTGGATCGGAAGTATTATAGGCGGGACCAACAAGCGCGATGATTTGGTTTGAACTGAAATTTGGAAGTAGTACTTCAACAGCGTGATTAACCGGGGTATGGGGAACATCTGTTGATGTGTCAGAGACGGGTGAGGGTGCGGTGGTTCTTCTACATGCTGGAGAAAAGATCCAAAGTATTTGTGGAGGGTCCAGATACCGTGGAAGTCGTGGCACTCCTGTAATTGCTGGAGGAGGTTAGGGCTAATGGGCGGCAGTTTCGGGCCTACCAGGATGCGTCGAATCAGTTGTTGGATGCAGGTAAAGTGACTAGTGGTGAACTCGTGGCTACCGGGGCAGACAGGTGTAAACTTCGATGGATATTTCTATGTTTTAAACTATGTTATATAGGCTAAAATACAATTCAAGTCAGTTAGGATTTAGCAGTGGTAGCTTGTGTAAGAATGATCGGGACTGCCATTTGGTAAGCGCCTTAATATCCTTGATCACACAGGACGTACCTCTAGCTGTTCTTTATTGAAAAAAATACTAAGTGTTCATGACCACATGTCTAATTTGTAGATAGACAAAATAATGTAAGTCAAGTTAATACATTAGCTAATATAAATAAAGTTCCATCTGAAGAAAACTTAAAAAGAGAAAAATACTTATTGGATTTTGGAGATTGGCGGGAAGACCAAAACCTGTAAGTAGTAGTTCAGGGATTATAAAATTTAGTTTATAATATCTTACATCTACTATCGTCTCAAATAGGTCCAAGTAAATGAGTCATACCAAATACTCAGACTAATGAAGCCATCAAAGTGAATTTAGAACACTTTGCAAATATTGGAAAGGAAGAAAAATTATATATATATTTTTTTAAATACAAATAAAAACCAATGTATTATCTCATTTGATCTTGATATTTTAGACTGACCGGAGGCCGTATTTCTACACAGGGCAGAGACAGCCGTCGGTGCAGTAGTCGAGCAATGTGAACAAGTACGTATTCGTTACAATCATAGCACATAGTCGAGGCAGCGGTTGAAGCTGTCGTGTCTGGCTTTGTCTCGGTGTGAGGTTGGCGGTTTATCCATAACCAGTTGTAGTAGTATTGGCGCCGGGCCATTGCCGCGATCTCCTTGTTGAACCAGTGTTTTGTTGAGTTCTTCCTGATGTCATCACAGCGTTGGCGGAGGGCTACTGAGTCGGGTGTACGCCCGCCCGTGGTTTTTTGTACAGTTTTCAGGTGAGCATAAATACTGTACGGGAAGCGCAGTGATGTTTTGTCGTGGGCCCAGGCGGGTTGCGTCAGAGGGGCGAGTAGATTTGTTCTGGCTATTGAGTCGAGTTGTATTCCCAGGCAACCTCCGAGGTAGTCCGCGAATGGTCGCGCGGGGTGCAGGCCACAAAAGTGGAGTAAGTTAGTTTGATGTTTGGGAAACCGAGGGTATTTAGTGCCCGTGGTGATGGCTGCTGCTTGGATGAGTGCTGAGTTATAGCGCTCAAACAGGGGGTCCAACGCATCCTTCCATATAGGCGGAGCCAAGGCAATAATGTTCAGACCATATGTAGCCGTGGATAGAATGAATGTTTTGAACAGCACCAGTCGGTTGCGGGGGTGTCGCCAGCTGAAGCCATGGAAGCAATAAGTGACAATGCTGCAACTAGAGATTCCATATGTCTGGCGAGGTTGATCCCTGGTATTCCGTGAGAGAGTTGGAACCCCGGATATTTGGAGTGTTTTGGTTTGGCTTATGTGGGCGCCATCTTCAGGGGAAGGTAACGTTTGTTCCAAGGTGCGTTTGCAAGCGTCGGCGTGATAAGCTCACCATTTATACGGAGGGTTGGCGCCGCGTGTCGCAAGTCAGTAGATCGTACTCGGGGTTTAATGACACCCTGTTCGAGGCCAGATTTGCGTCCCCACTCATCAATGTCATCTAAGAAGGGCTGGAGCGGAACCGATTGAGGAGCTTGGATCCGTGTGTCATCGACAAATAAATAAGAGCGGAGGAGCTTGTGCCAAAATTGTGCTAGCGTGACAGCTAGGGAATCCATGTAGATAATAAAGAGCTGGGGGCCAACGATTGAGCCTTGTAGGATACCATTCGTTCTATGGAATAGAGGCGAGAGCGTGCAGCGGTATGTCACTCGGGTAGGGACGCTCTTAAATAGCGCGCGGAGGCAGTTGATCCAGTTTTCGGGCATTCCAGCGTGGCGCAGGAGTGCCCATATGTGTGGAAGAGCAACTTTGTCGTATGCCTTGGTAATGTCCAGACAGACGTCGTTTTACTCCTCTTCTGACTGCGTCTCAGATTCCATGGCGGCAAGTGCTTGGGTATGACAGGAGTATCGTGATTTGAAGCCAGCTTGGGTAGCATGAGTAGCAGAACCGGGGTGGCTCGTAATCTGATTAAGAAAGCACTTTTCAAAGATGTGTCAGACTATTTGCGTATGCGTGATGGGGCGGAAGTCGGCGGGGGAAGTGATATATGCATCGGCTTTCTTTGGGTGCGATGCCAAGAGGCTGCAGTTCAGGGTTACAGGGAAGCTACCTGCCTTCAATAGCTCAGTGAATGCTTCGGCAAGGAGTATAATCAGTGGGCTATTGGCGTCGGGGCGTCCTATTGTCCGGCGTTCGGTGGAGCGCTCCACTACGGCCTTCAGGAGGAGGATGTGGATCCCGTCGGAGCCAGGCCCCTTATCGAGATAGCGTAGTATATCCTCCATTACTTCGGCATATTGTGGAAGTGACAAGGGCGTATAGTGGAAATGACACTAAACATTTTTTAGGTGTCGTAAAATACAGCAGAGAAAGATTTAGCGAAGCACGCCTATAAGCTGCTATTAAGTTCATGCTTTTGGAAGATAGTGTTGTATGTCTAATATCATGGGGTACAAAGTCTATAAGGATTGGTTTGAATTCGACGAAGTTATATCATTGCCTGCACTCACACGCCGTAAACCTACAGAGGTCCTATATAAGGACTATCTAGTGTCGGTTGACGAAGATGATCACATATGCAAGACTGGTTTCATGAATGTAGTGCTCTCTACATCTATTACCAACAATAATGAAAGAATTATAAAAGCGGTGGACTATGTAAGCGGATGTTGTGGATATGATGCAAACCAGAATAGAGGACTTCGCCGAAGACTCGACAGAGCACTCACGGCTGGCAAACTTAGTGAACCTCGACAAGACATTTATCAAACATCAATTAGATCACCACGTAATCAAGGAGGATATTATTAACACACACGGACTAGAGTATGCACTTATGAACCAGGACAAAAATGTACCTATAAAAGATAGTGAGTGCAACGGATGCAAATATTTGCCCTGGGTAGTCTCCGAAATAAGGGGAACGGTGAGGCGGAGCGCTTTTGATGGTGCCGATGTCCAGCAAGATGCCTTGAACGTGATAGAGATGTGCCGCGATAAGTTGAAAATACATCTACACGGGTCATCGCACCAAAGTCAAAACCCAGCAATACCACTATGATAAGATATTCAACGACATGCATGATCGTTGCCTACAGAATAAAGGCAGTACAAAATTCTTCACACTCATAGACTGGAAAATGAATTTCGACCCCATGTCATTTAGAGAAACAACTCACGAGCACTATGGTCAACGTGGCATGGGCTGGCATGGGTGTATGTCAATGTGCTTTGAGTACACAAAGTGGGAAAAAGAGGATGACAACGGAGAGATGATACAAAAGCATGGGGCAATATGTCGTATTGTGTATGGCGACCAAATATTGGAAGGGAAGAAAAAGCAGGATTATTCGTGTGTATATTCGATGATAGAGGCATATCTTTACGCAATCAAGGAACATCTGCCACATACTAAAACCACTGTGCTTGCATCCGATAATGCCGGATGTTATAAATCTGAAAGATCTGTTGCTATTTTTAGGAATACTAAATCTCACCGTCTTAATGGGTGTTGCATACGCACCTACACCCGAGGTAGTCACTTCTGGTCTTACTAAAATAGCTGCTGGCAGCTCAAAACAGTGGTTCAGCTGGCCCCAGTAGTCCAGCCACTGAAAGATGAATACTGTTTATGGTGGCTACAGATCTGAGAAACGTACAGTTGTATCTTTAGCAGGGCTATGAATTCGTCGCAGATCAACTACCTGACGGTGTAACAAAAAAAAAATAGCTATTGTAAATGCACTCACTCATTTCAAGGATTACTTGTACGGTACACATTTTAACGTACTGTGCGATTAGAATTGGTTGTAACATCTAAAGGACATAAAATTCAACTCACAGTTGGTGAGTTGATGGCACATTCACAACCACCTACCGGATATGTTGCCACGCTTCGTACCGGACTTCAACAAGATGGTTCGCGAGTTACTAGCTACAGATTGGATGGCCAATCCTAGATGGGTTAAGATCGCAGACAACATCTATGATCCGCATACCATTAATATGCCGCGATACAGAACTTTGGAACATCCAATCGTTACCTTCGGACTTTGACATGGCAAGTTCATTGGAGAAAGTTATTATAAAGTGGTTAAGGCATAATCATGCACTTGAACACCGGGGTAAGGTTAGGACTGAGAAAGATTGCAAATAAGTACGGAATTGTACACCCAACTCCTAAGCGATGTATATATCAGGTGTAGCACGAATGTAACGACTGCGAGGTTAACCAGATCAAGCGCTACGAATACGCTCCATTGCGAAGCATATCAGAAGACAAGCCGTCCAAACACACGAAAAATAAGTATGTCTGTCACGTGTTTGATGCTGCTTCAAAATATAACGTACTATATCGTCTGACAGATAAATCAACACAAACTGTGGCTGAGTGCATATAAATATGTTCCACAGATTTTGGCCGGCCAGCTATTGTATGTATGTTCCGATAACGGTAGTGAGCTTACAGGAGACGGTTTGACGACATTGTTACTTGTTGCGGTATCATACCATAAGATGAGTGTATCTTATAAGTCTCAACAAAGTGCAAATAAGGTACGACACAGATAAATTAAGGAGTTTATGCGTGGAGCATTGCTAGATGACGCTGACATGTGGCCTTACTCAATTAACTGGGTACAGACACAACTGATCGAGACACCGAATTCAGTGACTGGTACAACGCCCGCTCACTATTTCAGAGGCAGATATAGTGAATTAAAAATACCTTCGAACAAGGATTCTCAGGAAGATCATGTGTTACCATGGTTAGAGAAGTTACGTCGTATTAGAGACGTCTTTTTCCTTGTTTAAGAGGGATGAAGGATACCGCACTCAAGAAGCGACAGAAGCGGTGGAATGATTGAAACAAAATAGTCGAGTTTGAGGTAGGCGATATAGTCAACATCATGGCTCCCAACTCCGACACAACTGTGCTTACAGCTAGATATATTAAACAATTCAAGACTTCAGTGGCCGAAAAAAGAGAGGAACTTACGAAGCTAACAATGTTGACAGTTCGGGCGCTCTTAACATCGGGACACATCGTATTCCGACGACAGAAATCACCCTTCGTCGCACACGTGAAGCTATTACACCTCTTATGTCTTACGAGTTTAAGAAGATTCATGGGAAGGACAGACATGAGGACATGACTTATTACACAACGGAGTTTGCAGATGGGGCACAATACAATCTATCAACATCAGCATTTGATGATCCAGAGGTACTGAAAGCTTTTAATAAAAAGTTTTGCAAACGCCTACACAAAAGTAAGGCTGATGCTGAGGCTATCTTACATATAAACAACCGTCCTGATGTAGTCAAGGTATATTCGCAGACATCATTCATTCTAAGTGTCAAAGACAATGTAAAGTACGTACTCCTGAAAAGCACTAAAAAACGTCCCATCCACCATCGGGGGCCACAAGGACATAAACCCAAACGTAATAGAGTAACCGAGTATCTTGTACACTTTGTATAAGAGAACATAGAATAATCATTGAGGCCATTATATGATTGAAACCCGTTTCTTCTTTTCGCTTGTACAATTCATGTGGGCCTTTTGAGTCTATTTGCTTCACAACATTATAATTTTCAAGCTGAGGGGGGAGGGGGGGGGGGGGCTGTGTAAAATCAGCGGGTTCCTATAGTAGAAGCACATATTAAACGTATATTATAAATGTACGGACATGTAAACGTCATGCGGATATAAAACCTGGTATACGTGAAACGCAATTGTAAATATTTGTAACTGCAAAATAGTCAAATAATCTAAATTTAGATATATTGAAATGCAGAAACAGACTAACAACTAATTTATTATTTGGAAATATAATTGTATACAACAGATGTCGGAGACTCTGTTGATATTGATATTGGTGGTTTTTCTATAATGATATGTTTTCCACCAGAATATTGGGATATATTAATTGGAGAGTCTGAGGTGAAATTAACACATGATGACACATGTAATAGTTCCGAATACTCTCAGCGCAAGATACCCCACTAAAAGATGGGGCATGAAAATGATCCCCCTTAGCCAGCCGACTATGTGTACCCGTTTATGCCTTCAATGGGATGGGGAGTTAGGTAGGGGTATATGTGCAGACATTTAACTGCACCAACATGGTGTTTTTGATTTCTTTTATTTTTCTTAACTTGGACCCAAAGTTATTTTATTAGTAATTATTATTGGAGGATTGTTTTGAAGCATGAAATGACAAGGGAATGAAATATTATGCATCCAATGAAATGAAATCTGATCTTAATTACTGACACCAAATAAATCTAGACCTAGGTAGTGAGTGATTAGAGCGGAAATATATAGACAATAATCTCAGTCTTAAATTCCCTAATCTTTAGCTCTCATTACCGAGGGCTGAAGCTAAACTTAAATTACATTGTGTAAATTTGCTTCTAAAACGTATTTCCTTTTACGCTAGTTTATTGGTATCGTTTATAGTCAGCCCGGTTAGCCCGACTTTTACCGTGGGTCGTCAGAGAGGTCCGAATTTTGCTGTACAACATGATTGTTTGCATCTATAACTATGTTATCTGGTTGCACATTACCTGGATTATCAATAAGCACGTGCTCAGGTACAAGTACAGTGTCAATTTGAGGAGGTGGATATTTTGATGCATGCGCATGTGTGTTGTTTGCATCAGATGCTGGAATTGGTTGGTTTTGTGTGGTACTGCTACTATGATGGCTTGGTGCAACACCAGTGAGTACCTGTTGTGAGCTATATCGAGTTTCTACATCTTTTTGGTAGATCGCCAATGTATGGCGTGCTAAAGCTGTGCGGTAGGACCAGATATCAAGATCTGAATATGAGTTTCTATCAGGTGCACTTAATGTTATCGTCTGCGGAGTCATAACTCTTTATGCTTGGTATATATATATGTCTTTCGCCGTCAGTAAACTCCTCATCACTCACTGTTATTTTATAAACAGTTACCCTACCCGTTGTAGACGGTGTTGCTATCACACTCTTTTAACCTTTCCTTCCGTTCAAATGTTTATAATCTCGATTCAAACCGATTCTGTTCATATCGTAAATCTATGTGGTGTCATCATACATACATAGGGATAGGAATAATATGGTGCCTACAACTTGTTTGGCAGCTGCAGGGTCGTTCTTAGGGACCTTGGGCATGATTATAGTACAGGAGTCGCCTTTCTAACCTACTAACCTTAGTAACGTATACTAGCACACCATCTCAAATGTTTCGTATACAACAACTTAAAATAGCGCTATCTAACAAACGGATAGTTTGGCGGGCTATTTTTATATACTAATTGAGTTTGATTAGCTACTAAGAATACATTAAACTTGTCGCGTGGTAGGTTTGAACTCTAGACAGCTGTCAAATGGTTCGTTTTGGCGGGCGTTCTGTACATTATTCGGATGAGTGAGCAATTTTTCGACGACTACAGATATCGAAATACAAGCTGTATCTGACCTGAAGTCTTTTGATAATTGGTGTATTGATGTATCTTGTTTCAACTCTTGAAGTGTGAGATTGTATGGGAGTGTGGCATTGAGAGCTCATGACAATACTCGAACTGGACACGCTTTCCGTGATCCCGCCATTACATATTTTCATGTTCCGCATATAAGGAACGATGCTATACCAATTCAACACCTTTCAGGGTGACTCTATCGACTGGATACCATGCAACACGCTCGAAGCAATGGTTGTTTACCGACTCATGAACGCTCACTCACACAGAGTTCAATGTGCCGTGTCCTCAGTGGCTGCTCACCACTAACCTAGAGTGTACAGGTTGCCCGCCTGCACGTCAAGCATATAGATATACTTGTCACCCACGACTAACACTCTTGTCAATCAACGCGTAGCGTCCTACTGTCAATCTTATTTTGATTTCCTTTACAATACAGCGTAGCATCATATCAATAAAAGTAATACAACACGACATAGCGATCTCCTATATACGAAGCTTGATGCACGTCGAATGTAGGTGTGTCGAATAGTTTGAAAGCTATGCGCCTGCTGGGTATCTATCTGATAAGGCTGCGTCTATGTATGAATATTTCATTAAAAAACCGATATGATACCACATCCTCCATCTGTTTGTGTCTGCAGTACGAGCATGCAGAAAGTGCGCAACCCCGGCCAGACATACCATCGACCAAAGCTGCTTCAACACTGTGCCAGCAGTCGCTGTCGTCGACTCTCACGTTTCTGAATACGCTTACGACAAGCTGGCACCACGGTCGGATCATCGAATGCATCAGCTGTCGCCCAAGTAAGAGATCCTTCTAGCCAGCGCCCCAGGTACTCGAATTGTTGAGTCGTCTCCTTGTGGCGATGCGATATGATGTGTCGAAATGTCGATTCCCCTTCTCGCCAAAGCGATTCATCTAGCAGTGGTTCCGTAGTTTGGTGGGCCAGCCTAATAATGTTTACATTAACCGAACGGTCTTTGAGCTCCGGTCACTTGCTGTTGATCCGAACACTTGAGCCATGCATAAGCCATTTGTTCCAATTTGCGAATGGTACATGGCGGCGATCAAAGTAAACACTGAACGGAGCAGACTCGTGACGCCGTGATATTCAGGGATTTTGATAAAGTGCAGTGAACGGTAAACGCTCATACCACAACTCCGGAAAGCCTACACATAATGCTCGTCCATTGTTTGCTCGTATATAAAAATATGTTTATCCCGACTATAAATGACATATGATCCAAGCAGTGGCTTCAAAGCTTTAGCAGAAAGCCCATTGCTTGTGCAAGTATCACGACCACGTCCCCAGTCTTAAATTCAATCATATCGAACTATCGCATTTAATCGGTGGCATCCACCACGGCATCAGTATACTTGATAGTTTTTCTAACGAAACTTGGCAGGATATTCTTTCCAGCACACATTTGCAAATTTCTTATGACGTCGCTCGGCAGCGACCGGGGTCTGAGGTTGGTATGACTGAGATGTCTTATCAATAATTCGGAGCACCCGTGTAATAGGGTTGGTATGGCTGATATGTCTTATCAATAATTCCGAGCACCCGCGTAATAGCTTTCACGATACTATTCACAAACTCGTTGCCTTCATCGCTTTGACTCCTAGGAGAAAACTCATGCTCGCCAAACACCGATACTAATTCTGTCTCCATGGTTTTGCGTCCTTTGTAGGTACTGCGCGAAAAATGGAATACTCCGACACCACATCCAATATATATAGAATAAATTTGCTTCCTTTCGTTGATACACTCGCCATAATAATGATATCTATTTGTATATGATCCCATGTGTATCGTGCGGTAATATTCATTGAAGGATTTAACCCTTTCTTCATAGTGCATTCTCTAAGGACATACGACAAAATTTCCGTACCCTTCCGCGATTAGAAGTATTTGGTCTCCCTTGTGACCATCATCTCGCATATGTTTATACAGTGGATACTGGCGCCGGATGGCCCTGTTCATGACACTGCCATATCAGCTGTGCCGACGATGACTTCCTCATGCTCTGAGTGGTTGATCGCAACAGCCCCGGCACGTATTTCAGGACCTTGTCGAGTATGCCTGGTCATATCCTTCTGTGGCCAGCTCTCTTGAAAACGGGCAGTAGCCTTTTCACACACAGGTATCTCTAGACCCAGATTACAGCAAATCGATAGGTTGTCCTTGAATCCAGAGGGAGGTACAATGTGTACAACAATGGTATGCTCCCAAAGATACTTGCCACAGGCCTGCGAGCCATGTTTCAACCAAGTAAAAGCCTTGCGAGAGATACTTAGCGGCTCCGTCTGCGTCATTTACAGGAGCAATGGAAACCATGACGCTCGTGTATTCAACGGCAGGCATATTGTTGCAGATGCTTCATCCGCCAACACCCTGCGTAGTACCTCATGTATCATGCGCCACGGGTGGTTCCTCCATGCGCTGTATTAACTTCAGTCAAAACTTGAACGTCCCCTATCCCTGTCGTACCACCAGTACTGTCGAAGTTGGGCTTTGTGGCTAGATGAAAAGGCATCGACATCGTACATTGGGTTCAAAATGATTTTGAACTTGGTCATAGAAATCTGGATACAACAACTTCCAACAAGATGTATTCGACACAGTCGAGAAGCTAACATCTGACGTACTCTCATGAATGCGACTCCACTTGTCCGGTAACTTGTCCAATTCACCTGGTACATGTGTATTTGTGAAATAAATTGTGTGCAGCATACTGATCAATTTCAACTGTGTGTTCATATAAACGAGCTGCGTGTGATCCGTGTGTATGAGAACTCGCTGTCCGATTAAGTGATCATGGAAGTGCACCAGTAGATATATACGAGCTAGCAGTTCCTTTATGGGTGTTGCATATGTTTGCTGGGTCTTTTCAAGTATCTTTGAGGAGAATATAAGAATTTCTTCGGCAATAGCATAACCACTTGCTTTATTTCCAACTCTAGTGGCACACCATCTACAGTAAAGTTCAAACGGATCGCCGACACGATCGCTTCCTTCATCTGATCCCATGTCAATTGATGTTCTGGTTCTCAACTTTCTTCAATCGATACCCTTTGGTTTAAGATTAGCGAACGCACACATAGGGACTTGACCTTATGCGCAAAGTTGAAGTAATTGCTCGTGTAATAAATTTGCCTGTCTTAATCCGGAAGCAATATCCTTCTGACATCTTGGTATTAACCAATCGATTGAACGTTGCTGTTTCTCATGAACAACGATAAGACTCTTAGCAGACACCTTCCTTCCGAGTATAAATATATCTTCCACAGAAAAGTGACACTTCTGATTCAGTTTTAAATTGTTATCCGTTAACAATTGAATGATCTCCTGAACAGTAGCAATGTATTCCTCGTAGTCATTCGACGCAATGATAAGATCATCGACATGGCATTGTACATTCAATCTAGCCATCAGGTTGCTGATCGTACGCTGAATTGTGAAGTGAGTGTTGTCAACCAAACTATTGTTGGATATCCCATGTAAATAAAGCATATGCTGAGAGTCAGCATGTACAGGCAATCGATGGTATGGTACCGACAAATAAAATGTTGTGCAATATTGCTTAACCTTCATGCTGATGATCTCGCTGACCTTTGGTAGCGTGAATTGATCCCCTGAAATGAGTGCATTGAGCTGTTGTAATTCAAACACACACATACTTTGATAAGCTCTACTGACGATATAAAGGATGGTACAGCCAACAATAGAAGGTTCACAATCGATACCAAGGTCCGAAGATTGGTGACCAACTCATGTTCCCATTTGTGAACCCACATTGATACATGTGGTTTATATTCATCGGATACGAAAATTCGTGCCATTCTCCGGCGTGTACAATTGTATTTACAAATATTTAATAGAAGATTGTTTGTTTGTTTGTTCTGTTTTTGCATTTTCAATATATCTAAATTCAGATTATTCGATTATTTTGCATTTTACAAATACCTACAATTGCGTTTCAACGTATACCAGGGTTAAAACTGTATTTAATACGTTTGAACGTTCATACTCCATAGTCTACGTTCATTGTATACCTCTACTATGGGAACCCGCTGTTTTTACTTTAGGCATGTTCTTAGAGTCTCATGAGATGTACAAAATATACCCTGTGTGCAACGCGCGTGTAACTTCTAAGCGTCCACTCGCCTTTGCTTGCATCGTTGGATTAGTACAGATGGATGACTTGCATTTTGTGTCATTTTCGCAGCTGTGGATTCAGTGATGCATGCATATTTTTATGTTCTGTTGCTTACTGCATTTGTGTTCACGGCCTACGAGTCTAATAAGTAGCGATTATGATCCGCAGAGGGAATTTCTCCGGTGTGCTAGCGACTTTAAAAACATACTGATTCTCCTTTATTTTTGTGTAAAGTGAATGTGCACGTTGGTGACGTTGTAGCTTGTCACGAAATATATTTGCTGCTGCTGTCTGATCTTGATTGCGCGGATGTCGCGAAATAAGCTGTTTTTATCACTGTGATCTCCGATATGCAGACAAATTTCGCGAGTGTTGTTTACACGTTGCAAAAAAAAAAACAACAGTTCCCGTCCAAACAGGTTTTGCCAAGGTACGATGCTGTAGTCAGAACCGAGTAACGCTCCACAGCCCAACCAAGTTGAATTCTGGTCTTTCAAGAACTTTTCCTTAAAGATACTCTGTCTTAAGTTATAAAAATAAAAGTACAAGAGTAATATTTTACACGGATCGTGGGGTTACTGCATCTAAAAGCGTAATAGCTTATGACTAAAAACAAATACGTTTATGAAGAATACCAAAACTTTTCGCGTCTTTTCCGCCTAAGGTGTGGATGCCTACCAGTATACTAGGTATCTATCCTAATAGCAGTTTACGGTTTTCTTTTCCCTCTTATCATAGGTTTGACGAAGCATATAATTGCCCGTGTCGTCAACGATCGATGGGTACAAGTGACAGCCCCGCCTGCCACCCAATAATATTTCGCATGTTCCGCCTTCTACGTAATATTGCTATGCACGTACTTTCTTCCACGTATTGATGCTATGCACGGTCCGCCTTCTACATAACAATGTTGTACATGTTCCGCCTTCTACGTGATACTTCTACACATTGGTCCGTCTGGTACGTAATAATGTTATCCAACTCAACACTACTCAGGGCGACTATACAACACGCTTGAGGCTGCGGTTGCTCACCGAATTATAAGTGCTCGCTCAAAGTTCAATGCGACGTGTCCTCATGGTTGCTCGCCTCGGAGTAAGAGTAAACAGGGTGCTCGCCTGCACTCTCAGCATCTATATAAACATACAGTCTATTATGTCGAATGAGTGCCATGCAACACGTTCTGCCCTGCAACACGCTCGTGAAGCTGCGGTTGCTCACCGACTCTAAAGTGCTTACGCAAAACTCAATGATTTGGTTTGAACCGATATTTGGAAATAGTACTTCAACAGCGTGATTAGCCGGGGTATGGGGAATATCTGTTGATGTGTCATGGACGGGTTGAGGGTGCGGTGGTTCTTCTACATGCTGGAGAAAAGATCCAAAGTGTTCGTACCTGTAATTGCTGGAGGAGGTTAGGGTTAATGGGCGGCATTTTCGGGCCTACCAGGATGCGTCGAATCAGTTGTTAGATGCAGGTAAAGTGGCTTGTAGTGAACTTGTGGCTACCGAGGCAGACAGGGCAGAGACAGCCGTCGGTGCGGTAGTCGAGCAATGTGAACATGTACGTATTCGTTACAATCATAGCACAGAGCCGGATTGGTGTAGACTCGAAGCAGCGATTGAAGCTGTCGTGTCTGGCTGTGTCTCGGTTTGAGGTTGGCGGTTTACCAATAACCAGTTGGTAGTAGTATTGGCGCCGGGCCATTGCCGCGATCTCCTTGTTGGACCAACGTTTTGTTGAGTTCTTCCTGACGTCGTCACAGCGTTGTCGTATGTCATCTAGCTCGGACAAGTCTGGGGCCATTCGAAGATTGATCGGTTCCAGTAGTTTATCCATAACATTACGACTAATCTCCGGGAATGAATATAATAATCAAGTTAAGCCTAATTTCAGCTCTCCCATAATATCCATACCCAGTATAATATCAATCTGGTAAGGTCATACGTTCAAACGTACAACCCTTAGTAATAGCTGTCTAGTATCGGACCTTTGTTGCGTGTGTCTTGCCCAAACGTGGAGTCCGAAAAGCCTTGTCCGCCAAATAAATGTAGCTAACATTAGCTGGTAGTGTGACAGATTGCTGTGCCTTATCTGCGGATGCCTGAGTGATGACTGAACGGTTCGCCTCCGTGTCAACGAGGGTGCGCATGTCATGGCCGTTCACTTGTGAAGTAACATATACACGGGGTTCGGCAGTAAATAATTTATGAACAAAGTCAATAGATGTACATTCATTATGTGGAAAAGTCACTAAATGTACATTCACCTATTTTGTCGATGAAAACGTACTGAAATATTGATCAAATATGTACAAATGTACATTTAGCTACAATTACATTTTTTATAATATGTACATTTAGTGACTTTATTGTGCAAAATTTGTTTAAATTTAAATCCAAGAGCCTTCGGCTATATCAATTTTTGACGAAATATTTTGATGAGGGAGGTAATGTTGTCTTTTATTATTTTTTGTTTGTACATGCTACTTCATTAAGCTTATCTCACTGCCTAGTGCGCAACTCACGTGGTCGATGACGCTCTTTTACGGGACCATATGAGAATTGTATTACGATCTTACTATATAAATCAGCTATAGCAGGAGTTGACATACTTCTAATATAATATATATAGCGTTACTTTATACATTGTAATAATCGCAAGGTTCCAATGTCTTGCTTCCCTTGTAGACATATGAAGCCTGCACAGCATTTAACTCGTTTGATTTGTGTGCAATACATCTGTGTATTTGAAATAACGTATAGAGCATGAAAAGTTTTATATATATATATATATATATATATACATATATATATATATATATATACATANATATATATATATATATATATATATATATATATATATATATATATATATAT
>NW_014040548.1:81196-96016 GCF_001186125.1 Sphaeroforma arctica JP610
CACACAGACATACACACACACANACTATATATATATATATATATATATATATATATATACATATATACACACACACACATACACAAGGACATCCACCCGACTTTTACATACATAGCATGTATTTTTATTTTTGTTTGTACATCCACACAAGGTTTTGCAGATGTGTGAGTCGGTTGTCAGTTGGCACACTCGCCGGCATTTTGAACCTGATAAAAATAGGTATTTTTTTTTGCGTCATCAAAAAAAAATTACAGCACTGGAAAGTCACTAAATGTACTTTTTATTTTTTTTTGGTTGAAAAGTTTGAGAAGGGATTTGAAAATCACATTTAGCGATTTTAATTGGGCAATTAGAACACGTACCCGTAAATCTGTATGGACATTTAGTGACTTTCCCATGTAGGCCTTGTACATTTAAAGTATTTCCTCATAACTTATATTTTACTGCAAATACCCTTGAAATGTCCCTTGAGTCACACGCGTCGATGTGCCCGTTGCCGATGAACGTTGTAAAGTAGCCTTTCCATGTTGTGTACGGTTACCCGTATTGGTCTGGACCGGTAGTCGTTGTAGTTTAGGACAGCGGCTGACATGTCCTGCTCCAGGAGAGAGGTTCTGCTCACACGACCGACAACGAACACGTGGGTTCAATACTGGCGGTGTATGTGGGTTGGTGCGTGTATTCGCATTAGTGCGTAAATATAAACGTACTCGCGAATTGCCCGGAATCTGTTGTGGTCGCGAGAACCTTTCCTGACAATATTCTTCTGTCTATGGCCAAGTGCAAATCCGCTGGTTCCAAACTATCAGGAGATTTCACCATACACTTTTGTCGAATCCCGAATCCGACTCAAAACACAAAAGTCGGTCGGCATCTCATCAGAGGTCAGAATTTCATGTGCTCGATTTTGAGCGTAGTACGCCTAGTAAAAGGGTGTTAAGTCTATAATAAGGGAACTCAGTTGGAAGTGCCGTTGTGAACAGTGCACCTGATGTATTTATTAATCACGTTCCTATGTAGGACGATAGTTTCTCTGAAAACGGGTAATTGTGAAAATACCCGTATCAATGGTTTTCGTCTCCTAGTTACTAAACTATGATGACATCCGATTTGTCATCATACTCTCATTTAGTCCTCTAATCTCCTTAGATCCGGTCCTCTGGTCCTGTCCTAAAATCCCACTAATAGGTTGGGCCATCTGGTCCCATTTTAAATGTCCGTCCAAGGTACTTTGTACACATTTCACCACAGTTGTCGAGTCCTGAGTACGACTCAAATCAGCAAAGTCGGTAGGCATCTCCCAGGTGTCCAAATTTCTTATGCTTGATTTTGAGCGAGTTTCAACATCCACTCTTTACGAGTAGTATGCACATTATCGTAAGGTTCAACTGTTTGATATACCGGTTTTGTACCGCCAGTTTTGCGTTTCACTGGGTTGATTCGCTTTATCCCGTCTATCCTACTAGGTAAGTGGCCAGTTGGTGACGTCCATTCCTGCGTTGGGTGTCGAGGAGCCCATTGTGGTTGCAATGATGTCGCTTTCTGTTGCTCAAGATAACCAACTTAGCATGCCGTTTGGATCATGTCATTATCAGTTGTATACAAATTAATATTCGCCATGGAAAATTTACGAAGTTAACGGAGCTGTCCCCGAATGAGATTAACAACTTCCGTGGCCTCCTGCACACGCGTCAGTGTCGTCAAGTGTTCAACTCGATCACATATCTACTCTGGATGCCGTTTGGCCTCATCCAAGTACAAATAGAGTGTTGGGCCCCCGAAACCAAACGGGCCAGCATCACGTGATTTGTGCCTTTTCCTCATCCTCAGTTCTCGGAGCCATAGAAAATGTTGTCTCTACCTTAGCATTAATTAAAGGCAATCGACAATGAACTGCGAGTAACCATTTCGATAGCCGGTCACAAGCTTGTTTTGTCTACCTGAGGTACCGGTGTCGTACTAGGTCCCTTCATTGTTGTAATCAAAAAAATTGATTGAATCTTATTTAATTTAGTCTATAAAGAACGTAATGGAATAAATACAGTACCTCGGTCACTTAAAAATATGGACAAAACTGAGTAACGCTTAGTAAAAAGTGTTTAAGTCTGAAATAAGTGAAATCAAACAGAAGTGCCGTTATGAACACAACGGGACGCCTGCTGTATTTATTAATCACGTTCCTATGTGGAACGAGATTTTTGAAAATTTCCGTATCAGGACGATGAACTGCGAGTAGCCATTTCGATAGCCGGTCACAAGATTGTTTGCCTACCTGAAGTACCGGTGTAGTACTAGGTCCCTTCATTGTTGTAAACAAAAAAATAGATTGACTCTTATTTAATTTAGTCTATAGAGAACGTAATGGAATAAATACAGTACTTCGGTCACTTGAAATGTGGACCAAACTGAGTAACGCTTAGTAAAAAGTGTTCAAGCCTGAAATAAGTGAAAATCAATCAGATGTGCCATTATGAACACAACGTCCCGGTTTTGCATCACATCACATCAAGTCGGAAATTTGTGTGTCCGGTTCCCCAGCGAGACACATTTTTGTATGGCGCTACTTGAGGACAAAGGTGCGACCAATTCTGCTTGTAGCACATCAGGCAAATAAATAACATGTTATAAACATGACTACCCCCAGGGGGTGAGCCGATCTCGGTAGGCTTCGCCGTTTTAGACCCGTTCTCCTCGCCGTTTTAGACCCGTTCTCCTCGCCACACTTCATAGAACAGTTAAATATGACAGTGGTAGTAGTCCTAAATTAGTATTTAGTATAAGAATGCAGTACGAATTAATGACATCAGAACGATCTAGGTCGTATACCCTTCCGTTTTCAAAAATCGACCAATGCAATTGAAGTTTCCAAAAAATATTTTTTATGGTCCACTAGGTATGGGAATGTCCGCTATTTGAAAGTCTCCAGTACAGTACAAAATTTTCAATTTTGACAGAATTTCCATTCACGTACAAAATATGCATCACAGCGTTTATGACCCTGCGGGTGATGAACCAACCAACCTAATTTACTACTTGAATTTCACTGGGCTGAGCTGTTTCATATCGATAGCCCCGCAAGGTAGATTGCAAGTTGATACTGTCCATTCCTGCCATGAGTATCAAGGAGCCCAACGTTGTGACTGGATTTGGTTTTGCTATTTACATAGAACTATCACATCACGTTCCAACGTCGTTTGAACCGTACCATTGTCGTGAGTACTATTTTTGTCACTCTCTTGGAAGTTCGCAAAATCTGCTACAAAAACTAGCCAAAAAAAAATCATCACTAGCACTAGCATTCAGAAGCCATTCCGGTCAGCAACTCATTAATTATGTTTCAACTCATTAATTATGAGCGAGGTTGGGGGTGAGCCAATGCCGCACCAGACCACAGATGCACTCGGTATGTGCTGGCTAGCCTGGATCGGAAGTACCATAGACGGAACCAGCAAGCGCGATGACTTGATTTGTACCGAAATTTGGATGTAGTACTTCAACAGAGTGATTAGCCGGGGTATGGGGAACATCTGTGGATGTGTCAGAGACGGGTGAGGGTACGGTGGTTGTTCTACATGCTGGAGAAAGGATCCAAGGTGTTCGTGGAGGGTCCAGATACCGTGGAAGTCATGGCGCTCCTGTAATTGTTGGAGGAGGTCAGGGCCAATGAGCGACAGTTTTGGACCTACCAGGATGCGTCGGATCAATTGTTGGATGCAGGTAAAGTGGCTGGTTTTAGTGGCAGAGACAACCGTCAGTGCGGTAGTCGAGCAATGTAAACATGTACGTATTCGTTACAATCATAGTACAGAGCCGGATTGGTGTAGGCTCGAAGCAGCGGTTGAAGCTGTCGTGTCTGGCTTTGTCCCGATTTTGAGGTTGGCGGTTTACAGTAGTATTGGCGCCGGGTCATTGCCGCGTTCTCTTCGTTGGACCAGCGTTTTGTTGAGTTCTTCCTGATGTCGTCACAGCATTGGCGGAGGGCTACATGGTTGGGTGTACGCCCGCCCGTGGTTTTATGTACAGTTTATAGGTAAGCATAGATACTGTACGGGAAGCGCAGTGATGTTTTGTCGTGGGCCCAGGCGGGTTGCGTCAGAGGGTTGAGTGGATTTGTGCTGGCCATTGAGTTGAGTTGCATTCCCAGGCAACCTCCGAGGTAGTCCGCAAATGATTGCGCGGGGAGCAGGCCACAAAAGTGGAGTGAGTTTGTTTGATGTTTGGGAAACCTAGGGTATTTAGTGCCCGTGATGATGAGTGCTGCTTGGATGAGTGCTAGTTATAGTATTCGAACAGGGGGGTCACACAGTGCATCCTTCCACTGAGCCCAGGCAACAATTTTCGGGCCATATGTAGCCATAGATAGAATGAATGATTTGAACAGCACCAGTCGGTTGCCGGGGTGTCGCCAGCTGAAGCCATGGAAGTTGTCATAAACGCGGAAAGAGGCGATACCCACACCAGGGGCAATACTGTAGCCAGGAATTTTATATGTCTGGCGAGGTTGATCCCTGGTATTTCATGAGAAAGTGGGAACCCCATATATTTGGAGCATTTCGGCTTGGCATGTGTGGGCGCCATCTTCAGAGGGGGGGTAACGTGTGTTCCAAAGTGTGTCTGCGAGCGGTGATAAGCTTACCATTTATACGGAAGGTTGGCGCCGCGTGTTGCAAGTCGGTAGATCGTACTCAGGGTTTAATGACATCCTGTTCGAGGCCAGATTTGCGTCCCCTTGCATCAATGTCGTCTAAAGACCTGTAGCAGCGGGACTGGAAGGTTGGCGCCGCGTGTTGCAAGCCGGTAGATCGTACTCGGGGTTTATTGACATCCTGTTCGAGGCCAGATTTGCGTCCCCACTCATCAATGTCGTCTAAGAAGACCTGTAGCAGCGGGACTAGTTTGGGGGCTTGGATTCGTATGTCGTCGACAATCAAATAGGAGCGGATGAGCTTGAGCCGAAATTGTGCTAGCGTAACAACTAATGAATTCATGTGGGCAATAAAGAGCTGGGGGCCGACGACTGAGCCTTGTAGGATGCCATTCGTTCTATGAAATAGGGGCGAGAGCGTGCCGCTGTGGTATATCACTTGGATAGGGACCTTCTCAGTTAGCGTGCGGCGGCAGTTGATCCAGCTTTCGGGCATACCAGCGTGGCGCAGGAGGAGTACCCATAGGCGTGGGAGAGCAACCTTGTCATATGCTTTGGTAATGTCCAGACAGACGTCTTTCGTTCCACTGTTCCTCTTCCGACTGTGTCTCAGATTCCATGGCGGTGAGTGCTTGGGTATGACAAGAGTATCGTGATTTGAAGCCAGCTTGGGTATTATGGGTAACAGAGCCGGGGTGGCTCGTAATCTGATTAAGAAAGCACTTATAACATATGTCGTAAATAATTACGACTGAAATATCACGCAGTTGTAAAATCAGCGGGTTCCTATAGTAGAAGAACATATTGACGTATATTATGAACGTATTAACGTATAAAAGCTATTTCGGTTATAAAACCTGGTATACGTTGAAACACAATTGTGTATAATAATCAAATAGTGTAATTATAGCTCTATTGAATTTACAGAAAACAAACAAACAAATAATCATATTTGGAATTACAATTGTACACAACAGAGGCCAAAGACCCTGTTGATATTGATACGATGGTTTTTCTACAATGATATGTTTTCCATCAGAATATTGGGATACAACACTGAGTGAGTCTCAGGTGATATTGACACTTGTTGACACATGTTGTATTACCAAATACTCTCAGCGCGCGATAGCCTACTGAGAAATGGGGCATGAAAATGATCCCCCCTAGCCGGCCAACTAGATGTGCCCGTCTATGCCTTAAATGGGATGGAGAGCTAGGTACTATGTGATGGGGTATAGGTACAGACATTTAACTGTATCATCCTGGTGTTTTTGATTTCTTATATTTTTCTTAAGTTGGACCTAGAGTTATTTTATTGGTAATTGCGATTGGAAGGTAATTTCGAGGCATGAAATGATATAAAAGAAAATATCATGCATCCAATGAAATGAAATCTGATCTTAGTTACTGACACCGAATAAATCTAGACCGAAGTATTGAGTGATTAGAGCGGAGCCATAAAGTCATTAGTCTCAGTCTTACATCCCCTAATCTTTAGCTCATTACTAAGGGCTGAAGCTAAACTTAAAATTACATTGTGCAAATTTACTTTGAAATCTTACTTTTCTTTTACGTTAACTTATTGAAACCGATAGTCAGCCTGGTTAGTCCGACTTTTACACAGTCAACTGTAAACAGACTAAAGTATCTGTTTTATATTAGAATATTTGAAACATGGTATTATTATATTATGTATGTACCTAACTCTTTTTTCTTTCTATATTGTCTTTTATTTCTAGAAAAATAATGAATAAATGAATAAGTACAAATATCAACAGTCGTAAATTTATATCTTGTCGTTTTTTCTATTGTGCGATTATATCGAGTCAAAACCAAACTTAATACATTACGACTCGTGTTTAAAATTTGTGATGTCAACCTTTCTAATTCGTTACTATTTATAGCGAGCTATGTGTATTGCTCAAGCTATATTATATTCCAAATGTGTGTCCTAATTTGGCATATGTCTCGTGTTTGACTATAAGTCTAATTTGTTTGCTTGACGTTAGACGTTTAAAAGTTCAGTTCCATACTCTCTATAATAGCCTTGTGGTAAACGAACGCTTCAATAACTGTATCGCAACGTTCTCCCTCCGTAGAGAGGGAGACGTTGTTCATTTATTAGTAATTGTAAAATTAGTGACTCTAAAAGTGAGTCATAAGTCATGTGCTGTAATAGTCAGCAAAAACCAAATTTATCAGATTATTCTGATAAACTGTAAAAAAACTATAAGAACTAAAATAGACAACTAAAACCTAAGTACTTGTATTCTGACCACAACCCCCCCAAACTGAAGCACTGACCAAAAAGCAGTGTGCCAGTTTTAGAGATAGTAAGGAATACCCAAGTAACTTAGTTGCTGGCATTTATCCTCTGAGAGCTAGAACAGTGTACTGGCATTTATCCTCTGGGAGCTAGAGCAGTGTGCTGGCATTTAACCTCTAAGAGCTAGAGGACCCGAGGTGTACGTCTCGAGTAACCCGTCGTTTTGACTACTTGAGACAACTGTTCAGTAGTGACACCATATATGCGTTCTGGCAAGTACAGTATAGAACTATACCTGTGTCGGAGAAAAACTGCCAATAGCAGAAACCATGAAAACCAGTTAACCCGATGATTCCAAACCGAGCCCAAGGAATTGTCTAGTAGATATCGCTCTTTTATACTCCAGAGCTTGAGTGGCTGATTTATACTCGGAAGCTAGAGTGGCTGGTTTATACTCGGGAGCTAGAGTGGCTGGTTTATACTCGGGAGCTAGAGTGGCTGGTTTATACTCGGGAGCTAGAGTGGCTGGTTTATACTCGGGAGCTAGAGTGCTCGACGATTACGGTTCGAGCGCACCGTCCTACCGAGTAGGCATATCTGAAGATAAAAATTTAGATTTGGGCACGTTGGCGTTTACGTGTCCGTGTCTGCGAAGCTTTGTGGTAGACCGCGATATCGTTGGCATCATCAAAAGCCGCCGATGTTTTCCACGTTGGATCGCCTTCACGCCATCGCACCAAGTATTCCAATTTCCCTGTTCCATCATTAGTACGGTGTGCAATAATGTGGCGAAACTCAGCACCTCCTTCTGTCCACAATTCGTCGTTAAGTGGTGGGTCTGTGCGCCTATGCACTAACCGGAGGAGTTCCACCCGTACCGGTTTGTGATTGAATTCTGGAGGGGCGGATCCATCTTTATTCGCTAACTCATATCGTTGTCCGATCCTGACCTTCACCATATACGGCCCAAACAGTGGCCGCATTGCCTTAGTCGTTCTACCCTCCGATCGTATCGTAACCACATCGCCTTCGTCGAAATGGACCAAGTCATGAGCGTGTTGGCGGTCAAATGTCTTCGTAAGTTTGCCTGTATACTTCTTGGTAATGTGGTGGAGAGTCGGCAGTATAGTATCCTGCAACTGGCCTAACCGTTGTGCCCAGGTGTCGTTCGTCATCGGCTGGGTATCCGGTAAGTCACCAGTGAAGTCGGCAAATGGTACATGACGGCGGCCAAAATATACACTGAACGGCGCGCTCTTGTGACGTCGGGATATCCGAAGGTTCTGGTAGAGCATCGTAAACGGAAGGCGTTTGTCCCATCGTAGAGGAACTCCCTCACAGCATTGTCGAATGGAACGTGTATTCTCCTTATGACGGCGTTCAGCGGCACCCAGTACATGGCGGTGACACCTTGTGTAGCATACCCACTTCTTGGACCAGTAGCTCCACTATCTTGTTAGTTAATTCATTCCCCATGTCCGTCTGGATCATACGTGGGAAACCATGCTCGCCAAAAACTTATATTAGTGTCTGTGCCGTTGTCTCCTTCGTCTTGTCCGGTGTCGCTCGAAGGATTGAGTAGCCTGTAGCAATGTCCAGGACGTGAAGTATATAATTATTCTTTCGTCTGGACTCAAGTGGTATCGGTATATAGTCGACTTGAATATGGTCCCACGGTTAGCGCGCGTCAATGCTAATCATCGGGTGGAAACCTTTACGAAGATTATCCTGTCCCAAACATGTGGCGCACTGCCGTTTGACTTCCGTTGCTAACTCAAGTGCGCCCGGCCACACATGACCGTTCTGACGGAGTTGTTAAACTGTATCAGCCGCACCATGATGTCCTTGTTCGTGGTGCGCTTGTGTGAGTCGCGTACGGCATTGTTGTTCTTCTGGCGTCGCCCGCTCAACTGCCGGTTGACCTTCTGCATCCGCCATTGCCACCGAGATCTCTCGCGCAGTATCTAACCACATTACGTACGTTGTGTGTTTTGGTTCTGCATACCCAAGTCGCTGTGATAACAGCGGGTCCAGTTTGAACCCGTTAGGGGGTCCCACTCGTGTAATCACTATGTGTCCCCATGGCGTCTTGCCACAGGCATACTTAGCATACTTGAGGAACGTGTGTGGCGTTCATGGGACCAGTACTGATTCTGATTGCAACAACTGTTTGAACAGGTCAAACCATGGTGCCCTTGGTGCCCATGGCAGACACACCATTGCCCTCGCACCATCGGTCCTTATCTTGCGTAACATTCCATTTATCTTTTCCCATGGTGGGTTCATCCATCCATCGACTGTCGACCAGTCGTGGGCAAACGCCCCTTCCCCGTCGTCTTTAGTCCAAAATCGAGGAAGCTGAGCGTTAGACGGGTCCGCAAATACATCTATATTGTTCGGACCGAAGTGTTGTTGCGCTTGTTCAAAGTAACTAAGGAATAACTGCCAACAGTCTGTGTACAGTATTTCAGGTCCGTCCTGCTCCGCTGTCCCCTCATTTACTTTGCTCAACATGTCCGGAAGCACGTTTGTCTCTCCTGGTATAGGTGATATGGTAAAGTTGAACGGTGCTATAATATGGTGCCATCTCTGGAGCATCGGATTAAGCTTGAGCTGTGTATTCATATACACCAGGGCCTTGTGGTCCGTAAGACCGCAAACCGTTGCCCATCCAAATGTTCCCTAAAATGTGTCAGCCCGTACACCAAGGCTAGTAACTCTTTCATTGGTGTAGCGTAGTTCTGTTGCGCATGGTTCAGAGTCTTGCTAAAGAACATCAAATATTGTTTCTTCCCGTCGACCCATTGGAATAACGCTCCCCCCAAACCGTAATCGCTAGCATCGGTTTCCAAGTTCAATGGTATACCGTCGACCGGAAAGTGCAACGCCACGGCATTGACAACTGCATCCTTCATCGCCTGCCACGCCTGTGCATGTCTTTCCTCCCAACGATCGCCGATCAACTCCTTCGGTTTGAGTTTGCAAAACTCGTGCAAAGGTGCAACCGTGTTTGCGAAGTTGAGAAGATGTTCATGAAGATAATTAACCAATCCTAAGGCAGAGACTATGTCGTTGTACCGTAGTGGGGTAGGCCAGTCGATAAGCTTGGTCTGCTTCTCATGATCAATATCTATGCCTTGTGCCGACACCTTTTTTCCTAGGATCACCACTTCGGGAATAGCAAAGTGGCACTTGGCGGGGTTGATCTTAAAACTGCGGTATGTTAAACGTTTTCGAATATGTTCGTCATAGTCGTCGCTGGCAATAACTATATCGTCGATATAGTTGTGGACCGGCAAGCCGTCCAGTATTGTGCTCAAGGTTTGCTGGAACTGTTGCGTGAGCACATGGAGTCCAAACGGCGCCGATGTAAACGAGTACTGATAACGCTCGTGTGTAAGCTAAACAGATATTGTGAATCGGGATGGATCGGTAGCCTATGATATACCGCCGATATTTCCAGCTTAGTGTAGTACTTCTTACTCTTGAGGCGAGAGATAAGTTCGTTGACCTTGGGAATCAAGAACTGGTCGCCCGGAATAAGCGCGTTGACAGCACGCATATCTAAACATACGCGTACCTTCTTCACGTTCTCTTCTGCAACAAACGTCGGGCCCGTAAGGAGCGGGAGGTTAACAGTCGTCGGTGTCGTCCGCTTCGTGATCACCAAATCCGCCAACCACTTCTTCACCTGCTCGTCCACGTATGGTAGCCACCGGTCGGATACAAAGTTATGCGTTGATATGCGCATGTGCATCGCCTGTTCACGGGTTACCGGAATGGTAACTTCGCTCTCTTCCAGACGACATCGCGCCTTGTCAGCAATCTGCGCATTCGCCTCTAAATCCTGTGCCAGCCGTTGACGTGCATCGGCGGGTTCCGTCGTGCTCGGTGCCTGTCGTCGTGGGATGGGTTCGAGGAGCTCGTCGAGTTCTGTGGGGTCTATTGGTGCAAGTGGAGATCGGATGCCGCCTATGTATAGACCTAAGCCTTTCAACATATCTTGTCCCATTATGATGTCTATTTCTGCCGGTAAATTCATCAATTCCAGTGACCCGTCGATAATCTTGGTCCCATACCGAATGGGTACCGCTTCCATCGTCCCCAGTCGAGGAGTTCGAACCGCCTTGTCAGCTAATTATATGAATGTCCCATGTGGTGCTGGAGTTATTGGGCGGCCGAGGAGGTCTGCGGATGTCTGTGAGATACAACTTCTGTTTGCTCCCGTGTCTAACAATGCTTTGAACGTAAGTCCATTAACTTGCACTTGAATATAAACTCGGTCATTAGAAGACAGTAATGGGTCCTGTATTGCCATCACTTCCCTAATAGTATTAACAAATGTGAAGCTCATCTCCGACTCAGAAACCCTCACATACACCGTGGCCCTGGTCTGGTTCCAGTATTGTGTGCTCGAAGTCTTCCGTGAGTATCGTGTTGATGTGTACCTCTGTAGCTGCTGATGGTGGTATGAAACTTTCGTCCTTTGTAATCGCGTTCACCTGTACATGCGGAGTCGGGCGTGTAGTGACCAAGTCTTTGCCCGGGTTGTTGGACTGTCCCTGTCCTAAGGTTGGAGCTGCGGACGGTCTGTGTACCGGTTGTGCGTCTCGTGATGTGCGGTTGGTGTCATACGGCCGCGCCCTGCCGTCCGTACTCCCTGGGGGCTACGCTCGGAAATGGTGACTTCGCAAAATATGACGTAAACCTGGCGGTGCTTGTGCCTGACATCCAGCACACGTTGTAGGTAATGTCGGCTGGGGTCGCTGTGCCCAGTTCTGTGACTGTCGTCGAACCGTCTGCGGGTTAGTGCGGCTATTGGTGTAGTCACGAGCCCCATTACTTGGTGGACCTTCGCGATTATTACGGTTCTGAAATCGCGCCGCATTGCGCTGCTGTGCGTCCTGAATGTCGGGACTCAACAACTGTAGAGTGAGTCTTCATTTACTGCCATTTGGGATGCAACTGTAGAGTGCGTTCATACGTACGGCCGTTGAGAGCTTCCTCGAACAGTTGAACAATGCAATAGTTTGATAAATTCTGTTGGAAATCTTCATCTGTCTGGCATCGTTCACGTGCCCTCCTGCTATTCTCCATGAGCTGTGTCATTTGTTCCATGATGGGGGTATGCATGTTTCGACTGTGGCCCTTGGCAAGCTTACGAAACGCGAGATCAACAGTGGCTTGCGTCTCATGTGAGCAAATCCGTTCGATTTGTAGTTGTGGCGTCCACATCTTCAATCGTTCAGAATTGTCACG
This sequence comes from Sphaeroforma arctica JP610, assembly GCF_001186125.1. Classification (NCBI taxonomy): domain Eukaryota; class Ichthyosporea; order Ichthyophonida; genus Sphaeroforma; species Sphaeroforma arctica. Next base: position 93,367 of record NW_014040548.1, read on the forward strand.
TATGTAATCCAATGTTGACTTCTCAGCCTTAAAGTAAGATAATACCTTGTGGAACCATGTAAGGTTCCAACTCTCATCTAACCCTGCGATCTGCGCGTTCTTAAAAGCCTCCAGTAGAGCCCCTCTCGTATCCCGTTCTGGGATGTCATGGAGGTGGTATCTACTCGAGGGCCAGTCGGGCCATGTACGTGGTGATGGTACCGGACGCTATTCCACTGGACGGGACTCTAGTGTGGCTCGAAATGTTTCAATCGCACCCCTAAGGGCTTCAGCTCGAGCCGTATTATTATCCTCTATTGCTTGGCATAACTCGTCGCTCAGGTGTAGTATACGTGCATGTAACCTCTGTCGACTCTTTTCAATACTCGCCGGTGTGGGTGGAGGTGTGAGCGACGTTGTCTCCGTTTGCTTGGGAATCTGTACATGCGCACTGGCAGCTTCCCTCTCGAACGACTGTCGCTGTTGATGTTGGCGATAGGTCGTGCTCATCTGGACTTACCTATTCTTGAGCGCTTCCTTCTCATGTGGGGTTTGCGTGGCCAACACTTGCTCACGTGCGAATTCTTGGAATGACGGAGCCTCTTCTAGAGACGACAAGGTATCTTCCTCCTCGGAGAGTTGACCTTCTGACCCAGGTGGTTCGTACCCGAGGCCATGGTGTTGTTGTGAACGGCCTTGGATCCGAAACGTGGGATTGTCCTCTCTACCTTGTGCCATACGCTCCCGTTTGTGTGGACTAGTCGACGCTTCGTTTGCGTATAGCAAGGTCGTGGGTCGTTCGGACGATGTACGCTGCAACCTCTGTTCGTACCTCTCTAAGAGCGACGGTTGTTGGGCCATACGCTCGGTTAGCTTCTGTGTCGACGACTGGCCCCGCGCCGTACCCTTGTTGTTGGAACGACGGCGGTCACGCCTGCGCTTGTGAGGTGGTAGGCGTGTCTGCTCGATACCAGAAGATAGGGCTCCAGAGATACCCGAAGACGAACGGGAAGGCAGTCCATCACTAGCTACCTGTTTACTAATAGTGAACTGCTCCCTGTCCGCACGCAGGTCGGAATTTCCCTTGGCTTCTTCCTTAATTACAACGTCTTCTTGCGTTAGGCTGATAGCCCCCCCCTGGGTGTCTTGGGTGCCTGTCTATCGGTAACCGCTGCTTGGCTATGAACCGCTTTATCCTGTGGTTCCATCCGTTCTTTCTCAGCTCGGTGGTCGGTATAGTCCGTGAGAGACTCGCGGCGCTTAGTTCCTCGTCGGTCTATATCGTCTTCCTCCCGACGTTCAGGGGTCAGATGTTGCTGCCGACGGCTTTGACGTAGGTTGGACATAATAGTACGTTGTGTGGATCAATGGAGGTTTGGAAATGTATGTAGACGTCCTCGAAATAGGTCGAGTATAAATACTCCTCCGCCCTAGAGATCGTCTCTCATCTCAACAAGTCTCGACACTGTTTGCCTGGACAGGTCTATGCCGTGTCCCACACTACGTCCATTTTAAGGTGGTAACTAGTACATGAGTCCCACCCATGCCTTCAACAGACCATAGTGTCGTATGTTCTTCGCCGAAACACCCGTCGGGGTACACCCTATACTCCTTGTATGCTACTCCACCCTTCTGGTGGAGTTACACTCTTCTTCGGCGATCAATCCTTACTCTTTAGAGAGCTCCTCAGCTCTCGCCTTAATCCCCTTTCTTCGCTAATCTTACTCCTTCGTGCCACTGCATGTGCCGTTGTGGTATCGGTATGTGTCTGCCTATTGTAGACCTCTCGTGCTCTACGGCCCCTCTGTAGCTTCTAGATCCTACCTAGTACTTTCTTTTGAGCAGCTCTACCACGAAGTTCTGCTCAGACAAGTAGATCCTAGTGCTTCTGTGGCTTCTACTACGCCTTGTACATTTTCTACCTAGAACTTCCCCATTCTACCGAATATCATACCTGTCTATGTACTGTAACTTCTACAGTGATTCTTGATTTGCGGCGATTCTCTGACTGTGCCATTAGTCTATCTATTTCCATGATTCTACTGTTAACCCCTATAGTCAATGTACCTGGATGCTAATTAAGTGCGTACATACTCTTTTATCCCTTTTATCGCTCGATTTCGTTTATGAAAGAAAAAAATTATCCCGTAAACCCGCGAGGAATGCACCATTCTAAGAATAACATAGCATTCATTGATAATTGTGTACGCTATCTGTTCTTTGTGCCCTTACTTATATCTAACCACAGTTTAGTCCCTCTTTGTATCTGCAAACTAGGGCTCTGTGAACTACTTATCTCTCTCCTTTGTCTATGCCTAGAGTTAGGTCGTATTTCCTATAATTATTATATCTTCTTGCCCTGCGTTGTTGTAGGAGCCACCTTCTTGTTTCTAAAACCAACTTCTTCTATGTACACTACCCTTTAGATCTTATACGCTGTGTATTGGTGCCATTTCTCTAACGCAATTCCTATTTAGCAACTTCTAACTAAAATATTTCTCTAACAGGGTTCTAACTTGGTATCTAGCCGACAATATCACCCATGCTGTCTGTTTCTATAACATAAAACCACAAACTATTCTTCACCATCGTTTCTACTTAACTGATTGTTAGAGTACAATGTAGTAGACTTTAAATAAAGTACAAATGTATGTATTTATTTCTGACTTCA
>NW_014040548.1:96437-113283 GCF_001186125.1 Sphaeroforma arctica JP610
CACTAATCGTCTGGCTGGACCCTCGTCTTAGCCGTTTGGCCCTGCTGGCCCTGTCCTTTTATTTCTTGAACTTCTAATGCCTGCTCCTGATTCGGTTGCTCCTTGGGTTCGTTCGTGGGCTCTTTGGGTGCGGTCGTAGTGTCAAAATCTGTCTTCGATCTTGAAGTCTCAGTAAGGTTAGGCCGGAGCCTAAATCGTTCGAGCTGTTTGGCCATACTTGTTCGATTTAGCCTGAAGCGTCCATTGGTCGCCTCAGATTCCCTTTGCTGATCCCATCGGACGTGCTGATCGCTCAGTCTCGGCGTCTCTTCCTCTTCACTGTTACTATTTGACATCAAGGATGGCATTGTGGCACTAGCGTCACTACTGGCGTACCCACTGTCGTCTTCTACCGCGTGTGGATTGTGAAAGATTCCGTCATTTTGCAGTGCCATCTTACTTTCACTATTATAATTCGACGTCATCTTTCTTTGTTCGTCTTATTCCTATAGAAAAAACTAAAAAATTTCATTCAATTATTATAACGTAGCTTATTTCTTAATTACTAATAAACTCACAACTTCCTTGGTAAGTTAAAAATGTGGTAAACGAAAGCTTCAATAACTGTATCGCTACGTTCTTCCTCCGTAGAGAGGGAGACGTTGCTCATTTATTAGTAATTGTAAAATTAGTGACTCTAAGAGTGAGTCATAAGTCATGTGCTGTAATAGTCAGCAAAACCTAAGTTTATCAGATTATTCTGATAAACTGTAAAAAGCTATACTAACTAAAATAAACTACTAAACCCTAAGTACTTGTATTCTGACCACAGCCTATTTGTTAGTAGAAAGTACTATGAAAATGTGTTTGTGATGCTGTGAACACGTAGCTAATATATAGGTTCCCTTACCGTGTATGTATTTCTCATAATTGTTTTCAGAGTAGTATAATAGCGATGTATGTCCGTGTGGCTCGTATTGAAGGATGTGGATAAATGGCGTGTCGATAAGAGGTGCCGGAGGCGGATACTATCGTTTAAAGTTATGCCACAGAGGATCCACCTAGTCCCTCTTTCTAAGTATTATTGTATGTGTAACCATTTACATATTATTATTGTGATTTCATGCATCTCTTGAATTATGAGTTCAGTATAATTATGTGTACGCTACTATGTTGATATGTGCCGTCTATATGAATTGCCGTGGTCATCTATGTCTGTATATGTTATGTTAAATAAAAAAATTTAAATTTCGGTATAACTAATTGTATTTATGATCCTATTAGCATATGTAACCGTGTATATCATCGTACCCATAAAAGTATCCTTTGTTTCTTGTGTTCTTTCGTATATGAGTGATTATAGTTAAAACAATTATCATTGACAATTGATATTCAATCTAAATCATTAATGCATGAACCAGTTTCAAGCTGTGTATCTCATGTGACGTCATATCCTAGGTATAAGTATGTTATACCATGGAATTATTATCCATGATACCGTAGTAAAAAAATGTCTGGTATTCGTTGTTGTTATACACCTTGTAACATGAACGACTCCGTTATAATCACTGTACCATGTGTATGCAACTTAATCTAGTCCGTAACCAAATTGAGATTTACTGGTCCGAATCAGCCACTAGTCTATGTTCATTTGTAATGTATTATAACTTCATATCTGTTTATGAAGAACTTCCATGTTAAATCTATCCATAAATTAAAGTGTCATTTCTTTTGAATGTGATTATATTCGATTGAATGTGATTGTATTCGATTGAATGTGATTGTATTCGATTGAATGTGATCTCGATTTCAAACACGTATACGTGTGACCCTATGTTGATTTGTTATGCGTAAGCCCTCTATCTATAACGCGCAGGACCTCCTCTAATATGTGTGAAAAGATGAGTGTCGTAGCGTGCGTATTTGCTGAGATATCCGTGTTTTAGCTGTGAGTTATATATTGGTTATTGTATGTTTACGAGTGTTAACGTTCATTGTAACACGTAAACGGTTGTGAAACCGTTTTCTATTGTTTTTTGAAAAAAGATATATGAAATAATTAGGCCCATTTTTAGGCCCCGTTGTTCTGTAAATATATACGTAAACGAATTAGACTAAAAGCGTAAAACGCATTAGACTAAAATTGTGAACCGCATTAGACTAAAAGCATAATGTTTGTGAAAGTTAATACAGAGTGTTCTCCTTCATCCGCCTATGTTGCGGGCGGTTACCATTTTACTATATAATAACAAATAATACTGTACTGTCTTCTTTCTTCTCTCATTACAGATTTGACCGTGTGCGACACCTATATATGTGACGCTCACCAACCATGGGTATCAGCGACAACTCCTTGTCGTGCCCGGCCATATCGTAGTATACCATTAAACCTACTTATTCTGGTCTGCGCTTGTTCTTAATGATTTGAGGTGTTATGTATGATGTGCGCGTGGTGTGATGTTCTCATGAGCATACTTGAGATGGGCACGCTTTCCGTGACTCCGTCACAGCGCCTTACATGTTCCGCCTGCCACACCAATAGGGTTACGCATATTCCGTCGTCTACGTAGTAGTGTCTCAACTGTATCGCCTCCTGCGTGACACGTCACACATGTTCCGCCTGCTGCGTAATCATGTTGTACACGTTCCGCAGTCTACGTAATAATGCTACCCGTGGTATCGTTGGGTACGTAATAATGCTATCCAAATCAACACCATTCATAGCGACTATGCAACACGCTTGAGGCTGCGAGTTCCTACCGACTCTTAAGTGTTAGGACAAAGTTCAATGCGAAGTGTCCTCAGGGTTGCTCACCTCTGAGTAAGAGTCAACAGGGTGCTCGCCTGTACTCTCAGCATCTAAATAACCATATGGTATATTCTGTCGACTGTGATAGTGCCATGCAGCACGCTAGCGAGGCTGCAGCTGCTCACCGACTTCAAAGTGCCTACGCAAAGTTCAATGCGCCGTGTCCTCAGGGTTGCTCGCCACTGAGTTAGAGTCAACAGGGTGCTCGCCTGTACCCTAAGCTTACAGATATACTTGCCACTCACCACCACGGCTCATGTTTAGCGACGTATGACGTCGTGTGTCTGCTTGTTTCTATGTCTATTGTATTAGTGTTGCACGTATATTACTATGACACTAGTGTAAGCCCTTGTATGTTTATATGTGCTTGTTGTCTTCTTATAGTGTATGATGCATCAAATTACTTATATTATTTCCGTTGTTGTCGAATATGTATCATGTTTATCTATCGTAATGTGTGTAAGCAATGTGTCTTCTAATAGTGATCTGTGCAGCTCAGTGCATCATATATGTTCTACTACAGGTGTCTATTCTGTATATAACAGCTTTTATTACAAGAATATCATTCCTCTAACATCGACTATCGGTTACATGAGTGTGTTGTCATCACCCATGCACGCAGCAAGAACGCAACCTCGGCCAGACATACCATCGACCCAGGCTGCTCTAACCTTGTACCAGGCGTCGTTGTCGTCGACTCTCACGCGTTTGAATCCATTTGCGATATGCGGGCACGACGTTGGGATCGTCAGAGGCATCGGCTGTCATCCATGTAGGAGATCCTTCCAACCAGCGTACCGAATATTTCGATTGCTGAGTCGCCTCATTATGACGGTGCGATATGATGTGTCGAAATGTCGAGCCGCCCTCTCTCCATAGAGATTCATCGAGTAGTGGCTCCGTAGCCCGATGCACAAGCCGAATAATCTCCACATTCACGGGTCGGTCTCTGAGCTCAGGCGGCTTGCTGCTATCCTTTGCTCGTAGATGGTAGCTCTGATTTTCCCGACTATGGATTACGTACGGACCAAGCAGTGGTTTCATGGCTTTGGTCGTCGCTCCCTGAGCGAGTATCATGACGACGTCTCCCGTCTTACATTGAGTCAAATCAAATTTACGCATCTGATCCGTAGCCTCTGCTATGACATCAGTATACTTAATCGTTTTCAGATGAAGTTTTGGTAAGATAGTCTTCTCCAAATCATCCTGCCTCTTTAACCATGCATCATTCGTGGTAGGAATATGACCAGGTAAGTCATCAGTCATGTTTGCAAACGGGACATGTCGTCGACCAAAATAAACGCTAAATGGTGCTGATTTGTGACGTCGTGATATCCGAAGGTTCTGGTATAACATAGTAAACGGTAGACGTTCATCTCACAACTCCGGACAACCAACACACTATGCGCGCACGCATTTGTGGATTTCCTTATGTCGGCGTTCCGCCGCGCCAACTTCTGCGGGCGGTATGGTTGGGACGTCTTGTGTATAATGCCCAACGCTCGTGTGATGGATTGGACAATATTGTTTACAAATTCGGTGCCCTCGTCACTCTGAATCTTACGAGGAAATCCATGCTCACCAAACACTGACACTAACTCTGCCGCCACTGTCTTTGCATCCTTCGCAGGTATCGCCCTTAGAATAGAGTAGCCGCCACATCAAGCACATGTAAAATAAATTTGTTTCCTTTAGTGGATGTGAACGCCATAGGAATGAGATCCATGTGTATATGATCCTAGGGGTACCGAGCGGTAATATTCATTAACGGATAAAATCGTATTGTTGCTCCAGCATGTGCGACATAACTTGAGGACTTCTTCTGTGATTGGAAGCATCTGGTCCCAGTTATGTCCATCGTCGCGCGTACTGTAACTGCTGGGGCCGGATGTCCTTGTTCATGAAATTGTAATGTCAACTGAACCCGACGGTTCGCTTCCTCGTGCCCTGGATGATTCATCACTGTAGCACCCGCACATATTTCAGGAATCTGTGCAGCGATCTGTCGCGTTCGTTTCGTCATCACCGGTTGTGCCCAATCTTCCTGATAACGTGTACTAGCGTCTTCACATAGAGGTACCTCCAACCCTAAGTCACACCAAAACGATGGATTGAATTTGTATCCAGATGGAGGGCCAATGTTTTTACCGATTCGGCTAAACCCTAAAACGGGTATATACCACAAGCCTGTGAGCCGTGCTTCAAGAATGTGTGAGCCATACGTGGGATAAGTAGCGGGTCTGCTTGCATCATCGATAGAAGTAAAGGGAACCATGGCACACGTGTGTTCAACGGTAAACATATTGTTGCCGACGCCTTGTCCTTCAACACCTTACGCAACACCTTATGTGTAAGACGCAACGTTGGGTTCATCCATGCGTTGTATTTACTCCAGTTAAACTCAAACGCCCCGCCATCCTTGTCGTACGACCAGTATTGGCGAAGCTAAGCGTTATGACTCGAGGCAAAGGCATCGGCGTCGTTTGGTCCAAAGTGCTTCTGGATCTGGTCAAAGAAATCCGGAAACAACTTCCAACATGACGTATAGAACACTGCGGGGTAGTTTATATCCGCCGTGCCCTCATGAACACGACTCCGCATGTCTGGTAACTTGTTCAGTTCTCCAGGTACATGTGTAATAGTAAAGTTGAACTGTGCAATAATATGATGCCATCGCTGCAACATACTATTCAGCTTCAGCTGAATGTTCATGTATATGAGAGCCTTATGGTAGGTGTGTACAGTAAACCGCTGTCCAATGAGATGATCATGGAAGTGAGCCAAAGCGTAGGCAAGTGCTAATAACTCTTTCATCGGGGTTGCATATGTCTGCTGTGCCTTGTTGAGAGTTTTTAAGAAGAACATCAGGTAATTTGCGTCCGTCAATTTATTGAAACAATGCGCCACCAATCCCATAATCGGTTGTATCCGTTTCTAACTCAAGTGGTACACCATCAACAGGAAAGTCCAACCTGAAGTGACATTTCTTCTGATATTAAGTTTGATCCGTCAGGCGTCGAATGACCTCTTGAACCGTAGCAATGTGCTCCTCGTATTCGTCCGATGCAATTATTAGATCATCAACATAGCATTGCACGTCCAGTCCTGCCATCAAATTACTGATTGTGCGTTGAAATTGTGACGTGAGTGTCGTCGAGCCAAAGGGAGCCGACGTAAACGAGTACTGTTGACTGTCTCATGTAAACAAAAACATGTGCTGCGAATCGACGTGCACCGGTAACCGATGGTATGCGGCCGATGAGTCCAACGTGGTGTAGTAACGCTTGCACTTCAGGTTGCCGATGATTTCGTTGACCTTTGGAAGCGTAAACTGATCGCCCGGAATAAGAGCGTTGATCTGCCGCAGGTCTAAGCACACGCGCACCTTAATAACTTCACCCAACGGTGTGAATGATGGTGCTGCCAACAAAGGAAGGTTAACAATCGACGCCGATGTCCGACGATTGGTGACCAATTCGTGTTCCCATTTGTCTACTTGCTTCGATACATGTGGTTTGTATTTGTCAGATACAAATTTTCTTGTCTGCCGACGTAGGCCCAGGTGTTTATTCCGAGGAATAGGGAGTGTCACCTCACTACCCGGGAGTGTGCAGCGAGCTGCATCCAGGATAGTGTCATTAGCATCCAGGTGTTGGCGTAGGCGTAGGCGTATATTATCTGGCTCGGACAAGTCTGGGGCCGTTCGAAGATTGATCGGTTTCGGGAGTTCATCCATAACATTACGATTAATCTCTGGAAATGAAGGTTCTAATTCGGTTAAGCCTAACCCTAACTCACCCATAATATCCATACCCAGTATTATATAAATGTCATTCGGTAGGTTCATAAGTTCAAATGTACAACCCTCAGTGGCAGCTGACCCGTACTGGACCGTTGTTGCTTTTGTTTTGCCCAAGCGTGAAGTTCTGGAGGCTTTGTCCGCCAAGTATATGTAACTATCCTTGGCCGGTGGTGTAATAGAGAGGTGTGCCTTAGCTGCGGATGCCTGAGTGATGACTGAACGGTTGGCCCCCGTGTCAAGAAGGGTGCGCATGTCATGTCCGTTCACTTGTAAAGTAACATATACACGGTTGTCAGTAGGAAACAATTTATCTTTTACTGTAAATATTCTTGTTGCCGTATGACCAAATGACATGCACATGTTCTCATCAGGCAACCCAGCCTGTCACTCCGAATCTGTTCCAACTTCCCAACCATCGGGTGTCGGCTCTTCTTCCATCAACTCATCGCTACTCTGCAGATACGACTCATCGACCAAATCATGAATGTGCATCACTTCAGTCTCCCCTGTCTCGGTGGTTGGTTGATCAGGCATAATATCACCGTCCACTAAGTTAACACTGGGTCGAAAGTTAGTACCCGATCCGCGAGTCCCGCGTGTCGATATACTTGTAGCCGATGTGCGTTGAACTGTAGCTCCACCATTTTGTGTGCGGCTACCTGTGCTAGCCTGGATCAGTGCTCGTTGTAAGTAAGGACAACGACTTGCATGTCCTGGTCCCGGCGGAATGTTTTGCGCACATGATCGACAACGAACCCGTGGGTTCGATGTAGGCGCGTGTATTCGCCTCCGTACGCAAATTTGAACGCGATCGCGAGTTCCCCAGAAGTCGTAGAGGTCGCGAAAACTTGTCTCGGCGATTTTCCCCTGATTTGTCAATGTTCACACGGAATACATCACGCATCTTTTCAGACGAGTAGTTTCGCCACTGTGGATGCATTCGAAGAGTATCCCGGTAGTACGCCCCACCTGCAGCTTGGCGTATAAGATTAAGTAAACCATGGTTGCGGTGTACTTGTAGGGGGTTCTCATACTGTCGCATTTCCATGAATACCACCTGGCGCTCAAAATCACAAATCTGAGTATCAAGCAACACCTGTCGGTATGCATTATCCTCCAGGTCTTGCTCTTGTGTACGTACAATAAAAGCAGGGGCATCCTCAAATGTCATAGACTGTAATTTTTGCTCGTTTTCCACAATAAAATTCAATAGCGCCTTAGGAGCCCCTTCATGCTGTAGAGCTCAGTGTAAACTCATTTGCATATGAATCGGTTCTAGCTTGTGAAATCGCGCATTCTTATGCCAGTCCAAGATAAAAGCGTGTAACTGTATCTTCTGTGGATTGTCCAAATAATAGTTACCCTGTGGGTTGGGTGGCCATTCCTTCGGTGTTCGTTTGTCGACCGTTTTGGAACACGTCTTCAGAGTCTCATTCGACGCACGAATTAGATACTGTAGCGCACGCGCATCGTCTATGCGTCCGTCTGCTCCTGCCTGCATCATCCGTTGGGTCAGTTGAAAAACTTACATTTTCATCTCGGCCGCTGTCGATGCAGTAATGCTAGGCTCCGTATGTTCTGCACTGCCTGCGGGTCTTCCAAGTAGCGGTCGTGATGAACAGGAAGGTGCTTGCGGTGTGCAATTGTATCAATAGGGACATTCGCCGCATACTGAGAATTATCCTGTAACTCATCTGGTGAACGTGGTTTACGGAGACGTTGCAACTTATCACTGTAAAAGCCGGGCCTCCACATTAGAATCTTGTAATATAAACGTGTTTTCCTTAAATGGGTTTTAACGGTTTTATTAATTAATACCTTTTCCATTTTACATATCAGATATTTGGACAAGGTCATTAAAAGGCCCCAGTAAAATACCAAACATAAGATTTGGTCTAGTTTTATTAATAGAACTATATTTACTTTACAAACCTTTTATATCTGAATACTTCGGCAGCGAGATGGCTCAACCGAACATAGGTTTCTAAGGACTATTAGCATTCCTTAGTTTATCCTCCGATCAGCCAACGGTAATTCCTGATAAGTGGCAAGTTATTGGTTAATGCACTAACTATGGACATCAAGAGTATTTTCTTTTTTCTTTTCTTTTTTTCTTCTAAAGATGGGATTTTATGAGTCTCTCGGATTCGCCCCAACGAAACATACCATAGTTACTAATAGAGCGACAACGAAACACAAAATAAAATCCCTTCGGCGAAAACAGTACTGAGAGGATTATATATAGACAATGTCTCAGCCTCACAATACCTCAGAGTATTGATGTTTTCACGAGGCATACCCAACTTTACTAAACGACTCATTTCGTTTATTTTTTTCCTCGAATTTAATTATACTTAGACTTAACCTAAGCGTTAATTCGTCTAAGGCGTTAATATCGCCTTGATAGACCGAATCTTACACATCTTAAAGTTAGCAAAGGTATTAACTACTTAGACTACTTCAACGGTAAGGTAGATAACTACCACGAAATTTTTCCTAAGCACAGTCATTCCTTAGGAGAATAAGACTGAAGTCATAAGTTAAGATTATGACAAAGAAAGACAATACGCCTGCAAAAAAACGCAAGGCCGAACGTAAAAAGATGGAAAGAGAAGCCGCTAGCGCTGCAGCAGCTACCGCTGCCGCAGAAGCAACCGCTGCTGCTGCCGATGCGTTTAACCGCACCGTAGCCGAAGCACTTGTCTCCGACAATAATAGTCATGACAATGCCTCGGATAAGGATGTATCCGAGCCCGAGGGCCAACTATTGCCTCAACTTCGAAGCTTGCATTTACGAAGCCAAAAAGTGAGACAAGGGACACGTCTCAAGACGCCCCAACCAATTCTTCTGACGAAACTCAGAAAGAAAAGTCCCCAATTATAGGGAACAAAGACGAATCTCAGAAGGTACATATACCGGAACCAGAAGAGGAGGCAAGCTCAAGTGGCAAACCCGAATCTACGTCCGAGACCACTGAACCAACGCGCATAAGTAAGTTAACTACTGAAAACACTGATCTTAAGAATCAGTCAGCCTCCCTTATGAAAGGCATGACTGTTGAATATGTAGATCAAATGTATGGATCAGGGAAAACATGCACAGCACTTACGCGAGCATGTTTCTCCGGGCACTACTGAAGCCCTACAGAAGTGGACAGAACGTCGACTGGTAATTACGCCCGAAAAGCGTAAGGGCCTGAGCGCTACACCTGTGGCAGTTGAACCAGATGTGCTCAGTGTATCTATATCTTACGAGGTACTATCACCAGAACTCCAGGCTAATTATTCGCCTGTTCTAACGCCCGGCCATGAGTCGCCCGTCCTTGAGGGTATTATAGACCCAGAGGCAGGTAAAATTACTCCGCTAACTTTACCCAACTGGGATGACAATCGTCGGAAACCAGTTAAGACTGGGTATGTCATCCAGACGCATGAATCACCCAAGATTATAATACCAACTACTATCCAAGGAACAGAGCACAGAAAGGCCTCGACCATGGACTTTACAAGGAGTAATAAACACCCCCGTAAACGTGTTAACGATGTCGAATTTAATCGCTTCAATCGCACCGCATTACACCAGCCCGCAGAGGATTTCCACTCTGACGAGGTGACCGAACTTAATAAATCGGTCGACGATTACACCATTAAGATGGAAATCGCCCATGACGAGCACCGTGCTGATGGCGTATCATATTTTGCTAATATGATCGCGATCAAGCAGAAGCGCATCGATCAGTTACTTCAGGCCCAACGTGGGCAAGACCTCCGGGATAACCAGAAGTACGAGGGACAGATCAGACGACTTAAGTCGAACTGGGATGCCAACAGCAAGCAGGTTGAGTTTATAAACAACCATGACCTCGACACGCTGACACGGTCATGATGGAGACGAATGATATCGCTCCCCAGCAATGGATTTCTGCTTTAATGCAATCGTTTGACCCTACAGGAACAAGTTACTTGATCCTGCAGCGACACCAGCATGAGCTAGACACTTGTCGTGACTGGCCAGCTGTATGTTGGTTGGTTACGTCCTTATTAAGCAAAGACATGCGCAGTCCAGGACTGAGTTCAATCTTAACTGAACCAGTTGAGAATACTCCTATTCAGAGTTACATTCTGAAACTTGATGCTGACCTTAAACGTCCAGATATAACAAAGGACAAGGCATAGCGGTGGTACGAGTTCCTGGCTATGCATGTTTTCTGTAAGAACATAGGGAACAACGACCGTGAAAGTCTGTACACCGAGTTGCGACGTAAATACGCAACTGAGGCTCGAGACAAGGAACATGAGACAAAGTTTCAACTATCCCGACTTACGTGGGAACAGTTTTATGATACTGTATCCACTCTTTTCCCCGCACGCCGAGTAACCTCAAAGGGACAGGCGGTAAATAAGAAACCGCGCGAGCTCCCTGATCAAGGATACCTCTACACCAGACGTCAGATGATAAACCTCATCAGACGCGTCCTAACCAGACACGTACTCGCGACTCCACTCAATCAACGCGACCCAATAAACGGGCACGCGCGGAGACGAAGGACAAGGAACTTCCATTTAAGGAGATTAAGGAATGTGCCGACGCACAGTGTGGGTATGACATGTACCAATTGACCCCTAACGGTTATTGGAATGGCAGACATGCACCCACCTGTACACACTTTCTTACTAAGTGTGACAAGTGTGAGAAGACCAATGGCTACAACGCCAAGTCTTGCGACAAAAAGCCCGACATAAGTTGGAGTAAAAGTACTATCACGTACAATCGTTACAAAGAAAATACAACGACTCCTTAGATGAGCGTGTAGTAATCCCTGTATATTGCAACGGAAATAAAGTCCTTGCATTGATTGATCCTGGTTCAGAAATTTCATGTATATCCGACCGCTTTGCATTAATGGATGACATTGAATGGCGAACTCAAAGTACTCACCTAATTTTAGCAGATGATAAAACTTCTAAGTGTGATACCATGGCCACAGATGTTAAAATCTCCCTGGCCGATGATAGAAATATCACGACTCAAGCTGTGACAGTTAAGATGTCACAGAAGTACGACTTAATAGTCGGAATGAGTGATTTACTCACTCTAGGTATAACCGTAACAGGCTTACCCAACAACATAGATCCATTAAAGGATCAGTAAGACGATAATTGTCTAAAACCATATACAACACCATCGGACGCAGTCAAGGAATTAATTCCTGGCTATGCCGATAAGATAATGAATCTTATATTAGTAAATAAGAAGATAAAAATAACCGACTGGGCGAAATTCCGCTTCAACGACGGATATGTCAGCCTTGACTTAACCAAGGTAGACTTTACTAAGCTCAAATGTCCTTCAAGAAACTATGTTTCTTGGAGACACGAAGCTGTAGTTAAAGAACAAGTCGAGAAATGGTTATCCGATGGGGTAATCGAAATCAATTACCAATAAACGCAAGTTAACTTAGCATTATTGGCAGTTGATCAACACAACTCTGACGGAACATTTAAGAAAGTCAGAGTATGCCTAGATATGAGTCCAATAAATAAGTTATTGTCGACTCATAGTTTCCATCTCCTCGTATAAACGAGTTACTGAGACGAATGGAAGGTGCTACGGTAATTACATCCATAGACCTAACACAGGGGTATCATCAAATGCAAATTTATGAAATCCATCGTAAGTACTTTAGTTTTACCTGGAAAGGTAAACAATACAGGTTTAGAGGTGCACATTTCGGATTGCACTCTTTACCACAATTCTTCCAACAAGTAACGGAGGAAATGTTTGCAGACATGCCTAACGTGCAAGTCTATATAGATGACATAGTCATCTTTTCTAAGACTAAGGCGAACATGCCGCATTAGTCAGGCGAGTCCTTCAGAGACTCAACGAAAAAAAACTTCAAGATTAACGAGAAGAAATGTCACTTTGCCATGAGCGAAATACAGCTCTTAGGCTATCGTATATCTGGGGAAGGTATTAAAATCGACCCTGGTAAGGTGGAACACCTATTAGATTGGCGAACACCAACTACAGGAAGAGATGTGAACAGCATGTGTGGGGTTGTAAACTTCTTTTCAGATGGAGTACCACACTTGGCTGATTATCTTAAGCCCTTTGGACACTTAAGATGTCATAAATGCAAACTAGGAGACTTGTGGACTAAAGAGTGTGATGACGCATTTAAAGCGCTCAAGCACGCAGTCCAACAAGCCCCTGTTGTACAAGTACCAGTCGATGGCGTGCCTTTTGAAATAGCAACGGACGCATCAGACTTAGTACTCGGAGGTGTACTATACCAGGTTATAGATAATAAACCTAGGTATATACAATTCTTTAGCCGACCAATGAATGCATGACAGTTGAATTATCCAACTGTGAAGCAAGAGCTACTAGCCATAGTAGCAGCTTTAACACACTTCCGCGATTACTTATACGGAACAGCTTTTACGCTGAAGTGTGATCAGAAGTCCCTTCAATATATGAAGGAAATGAAGCCAGACTCTCAATTACTGAGCCGATGGCATGATACAATATCAAAGTTTCATTTTGATATCAAACATCTACCAGGGATACATAACCATTTACTGGATATGTTATCACGCTTCGTACCGGACTTTAATAGACTTTGCCTTCATCAGACTGACACATCTGGTTGGCTGAACGGAGGATAAACTAAGCAACGCTAATAGTCCTTAGTAACCTAGGTTCGGTTAAGCCATCTCGCTACCGAAATATTCAGATAAAAATATATTTGGAAAGTAAATATAGTTCTATTAATAGAACTAGACCAAATCTTATGTTTGGTATTTTACTGGGGCCTTTTAATGGCCTTGTCCAAATATCTGGTATGTAAAATGGTATGGGTATTAATTAATAAAACCGTTAAAACTCATTTTAAGGATAATTGAGCTTACGTACTTTTAAGAGTACGTTTTACGTACTCTGACATATCAACATATGTTTTCTATACCCCGGCTAATCACGCTGTTGTAGTACTACTTCCAAATTTCGGTCCAAACCAATTCATCGCGCCTGTTGGTTCCGCCTATGATACTTCCAATACAGGCAAACCAGCACACACCGAGTGCATCCGTGGTCTGGTGCGGTGTCGGTTCACCCCCAACCTCGCTCCTCAACCGAATTATGACGGATAACCTGGTCCTACTTGGCATTTCGTACTCTGCACTAACCCATTTCACAGCACTACACGATAAAGACCCGATACGAACCACAGAGGTGGGTACGATTTTTAGTAGGTCAGAAAGCGAATACGTGGCACACTCAATGGTGTCAGTTTTTTTGTCAGCACCGGCCTGAATTGACCCAGCGCTTATCCTCCATTGTCGACTCACTTGGTCCAAGCTTCAACAGAGAATTTACTGACCATTTCTTCCTATCGATCTTCCCCAAACCACTACAACGGCTATGAGAGCCACACCATATATACTAACATTGTAACTCCTCCATTGTCGACTCACTTGGTCCAAGCTTCAACAGGGAATTTACTGACCATCTCTTCCTATCGATCTTCCCCAAACCACTACAACGGCTATGAGAGCCACACCATATATACTAACATTGTAACTTAACTCCTTTGAAAAAAAATTATATTATCTCTATGGACATCAGGAGTATTTTCCTTTTCTCCATTCTTTTTTTTCTAGATAGGATTTTATGAGTCTCTCGGATTCGCCCCAACGAAACATACCATAGTTTCTAATAGAGCGACAACGAAACACAAAATAAAATCCCTTCGGCGAAAACAGTACTGAGAGGATTACTTATAGGCAATGTCTCAGCCTCACAATACCTCAGAGTATTGCTGTTTTCACGAGGCATACCTAACTTTACTAAACGACTCATTTCGTTTATTCATTCCGAATTTAGCTATACTTAGACTTAACCTAATCGTTTAATTAGTCTAAGGCATTAATATCGCCTTGATATACCAAAACTTACATTACGGTAGGGAGACACCTGAGGTACAGGCTTTGTACGTCCAATTTTACGTTTCACGGGGCTAATTTGGTTCATGTTGTTAGCCCCTTTGTCAGGTAACTGGCAAGTGGGTGTCGACCCTGCCTGCGTTGGGTGATGAGAAGCCCAACGTTGTTGCACTGTCGGTTCGGTCTGAGTCTCAGAAAAATCCTCATCGCCTGTCGTCTGGTCCAAGTCCTGGGGTGTAGACATGTCAATATCCGCCAGTGACAATTCACAGAGTTGGCGGACTTGCCCTTGAATTAGATGAATATTGTCCGTCGCCTCCTGCACATGCATCATCGTATTCAGGTGTCCTTCTACTTCAGAAATCCAGTTTGGGGACTGTTTAAGCTTACCCAAGGTTGTAATTGAGTATTGGCCCTCCGAAAGCAAATGTATCAATTCCAGATGGATTTCTACCTTCTTGGCATCTTCAGGTGCAGGTTTCTTGGCAAGTGCTGATTCCACCTTATTGCATAGCTCGGTTAAACGGCGAAGATTTCCAATCAACTGTCTCAACAACCGATCACAAGCTTGCTTACCCACCGTTGGCAACAGTCTAGTCTTGGGTAAAATAAAATTAAACTAAGTTGTTTCTTAGTTGATTTAACCTTCAAAGAACGTAGTATAATAAATACAGTAGTTCGGTCACTTAAAAATGTAGTCAAAACCGAGTTGCACTTGATAAAAAAAATGCTAAGTCTAAAATAAGTGAACTCGGTCAGAAGTGCCGTTAGGAACGGCGCGTCTGCTGTATTCATTAACCACGTTCTTGTGTGGGACGAGATTTTCTCTAACAACTGCAGATCGTGAAAATCTCCGTATCTAAGATTTTGGTCTCCTAGTTACTAAATAATGATGACATCCGGTAGGTCATCATTCCCTCTCACTAAATTATATATTCTATTTTCTAGTCCGGTCCTCGGGCCCGTTCCTCAATAAAATCCTCTTAGGTCCGAGACTCTGGTTCGGTCCTAAATTATTTCTCTTAGGTCCGGTCCTCTGGTCCGGTCCTAAATCTCTATCTAAGGTACTTAGTCCACAGTCCGATTATTTGCGTAAGTGTGATAGGGCGGATGTCGGCGGGGGAGGTGATATCTGCATCGGATTTTTTTTTTGGGTGCGCTGTCAGGAGGCTGCAGTTCAGGGTTGCAGGGAAGGTACCCACCTTCAGTAGCTCAGTGAATGCTTCGGCAAGGAGTCTAATCAGTGGGCTATTGGCGTCGGGGCGTCCTAGTGTCCTGCGTTCGGTGGAGCGCTCCACTGTGGCCTTCAGGAGGAGGATGTGGATCCCGTCGGGGCCAGGCCATTTATTGGGATAGCGTAGTATAGCCTCCATTGCATCGTCGGGGCGTATGGCGGAAGATACATCGGGCGAGAGTTCGGTATCCGGTGGAATCACGTACGGGATTGTAGAGTTGAATAGGTCCTCAAAGTCCACATTTACATACATTTGTAACATATCTTTTGCCTACTGTACCCCCTTGTCAACTCCACTTGTAGTTTTAATCTCTATTTTGAAACAAATAATATTGTCCCTGTCCTGAAATATCTTCATATGTATTTTGTTTTCTTCTTCAAGAAAATAGAAATACAATGCCTTATTTGGGAGGTGGCGGGTCGATCACATGCCCAATATAAATACAGTAAAATACATTGTCCATATCCGGAGGGCTGTTGAGTCATCGTTTCGGTACACATTCATATAGCACTATATAACTAAAATAATATTTACTGTCTGCTGTGTTGCCGTACTATCTATTCTGTACACTTGTGATAGCACTGGTGTTTTACATCATATAGTTTAGCTGTATATTCAGTTTAGCAGCAGATCTAGTTTAGTAGTAGCACTTAGTTTAATTAAACCATGTCGGAACGCGAACCCCTACTAGGGAATGGGTCCCTCAGAAAGAGATCCGTTGCGGAAATTTTGACCAGTGTACCACCTGGCTCAACCGTAAGTTGTTCTCGTGTGACATTTTTTTTTGGTGTTTGTTCAACCCTGCTAGGAATACTATGGCCTATAAAAAACACGTCGACAATCAGCCCATATACATGAGTCAAATTGTCCGACACTTACTTTTGTTCACACAGCAATCACTTTCAATTGAAACAGTGATACTTAAAGTTTCAGTTGGGGCGATTATATTCACCCACGTTCCTCTTGAGGATCATACGGCGTAGTTTATATTGTGGACTGAATTAAGACGGACGTGAATATATATATATAAATATATATATACACACACACACACACACACACACACACACACAC
>NW_014040548.1:114041-136841 GCF_001186125.1 Sphaeroforma arctica JP610
CACACACACACACACACACACACACACACACACACACACACACACACACACACACACACACACACACACACACACACACACACACACACACACACACACACACACACACACACACACACACACACACACACACACACACACACACACACACACACACACATATATATATATATATATAGAACTTTACAGTATACAAAGTACGGCGAGACTTTCCGATTGTTTGGTGAATAGTTCATCCTTGTGTATGAAAGTTGTGATCGACGGATGTTTTGTGGCGCGTATTGAAATTGAACCAGGTCTTGCTCCGTTCTAAGCCATATCACTAGAAGTGCAGTCTGCCATCTATATGATATCGTTATCAAACCTTTTGGAAGACTGAACGGATACATAGTGTGATAAGAAGCGGCCGCTTTACCTCAATACAGTTGCCGAGAGCTAATAACGGTTTTAAAGTGTATAGTACTCTAGTGCAATAAAAGGACTTAAATGAATAAACAATTCTAACACATTTGTCAATGCGTTAATACTGTATATCCATAAGGATCCGGTGGTGGACGGAGGCACTGATGATGTATCAAATATAAGAGCTGTCACCAATAAAGAACGCGACGAGGCCGAAGGAGGCAGCACACGTAAGGCGTCCATATTTAGCGACGACTGCGAGGATGAAATGAAAAGGGAACAACTTAGTGCATGGAAGTGGTTTACAGGGTATGTGTGAGTCGATATATGGCTTGTGAGGGGTGTGAATGAAGGTCTTCATGAGCTACGTGCGTACCTGTGCGCACGTAGATATGGCGTGTTTTTCCCACAGAGTAAGGCAATGCTGTAAATCGACAAGGATGACTTTGTAGTTAATACAAAAAAAAACGAATACCATAGAGAGCGCGTACGGCAAAAAAAGTATATGATTTCGTTGGTAAGCGCCAGTCTAGGTGTCAATCCTACACCTTTAATGAACCAGTTACACGGCGGCTTCAAATACTTTAACAAGTCAAAGTGCTAATCAGGATTTGATATTCAAAAGAGACGTTGTGAGCAGTTTTGACCTCGTATTATTGGCCTAATGAATATACGAGTGGTTGAAAACGGCATCTACGAAGGGATTACGCAAAGATTATCCCCGTGAATGACGCGCGCTTCGTAGGAGCAGAGGGGTTGTGCTGAACATGTCAATGAATACAATTGACATACAGCCACGCAACGCCGAGTTTCCATATCCATTTGTACTCATGTGTAACACAGTGCGCATAAGACTGAGTTTGCCACCCTTCCTCACAGTACGAACTTTTTCACTCTCTGGACTCTCGCGCACAGAACTTTCTTTGGCTTTGCGACACAGGCGGGGCTGCTGCTGATTGTGATCGGTATCTACACATTCACCCCTCTGTTCGTCAATTATTCCAAGGTAGCATTCTATTCTGCCTGGGGATATCTTTCGTTAATGTGCGAGTACCAATGAATTGTTTGAATGATTCTTTGTCAATATTCGTACGCTATATTTTAGTCGGCTTTCAAAAAGGTCGATGATAAAGCAGTGAGGATACGATTGTACGATTGTATATCGCTTTCGATCGTGTCAATGACAATTCACTGTTAATATCTTCAAAAGTTGCATGCGTATTTGTATTGAACGCGTTCTTCATTTTTTAATCTTAGCGCTTAGATTTCATATTAATACGATTGTGCGACCCCTGTATTTCAGTACGCATTTATCTTTTGATGAGGGTGGTCTGGTCGTACCCTGATTTCGTATATTTAGAAATCTTAACTTCACGTCAAATCCACTGAAGGTTGTATACCACGAGAAGGTCACTTATCCTTCTTCTGATATTCCTCTTTGCAGCAAGTGTATAATGGACTAGCAGGCGATTATGCTGCACAGGCTTCCGAGAGCCAGCATCTTATCCGCCGCGACGCTGAGGTATGCTCTATCTATATGCAATCCTGAGGTACTGACTTGTGGTGTGAAGTATCGAGACAGTATGCGTTCCATATATACCTATGCTGATGTATATAAATATAGTACAGGCATACACCGTGTTGGTGTTTGAATTGCTTATACAAGAACGGAACAAGAACGGATGTGCAATTTCATGCAGACGGTACACTCACGAACATAGAGATTGTGATGAGACGTACACTCACGAACATAGGGATTGTGATGGTCAGTATTGCTACGTCTGCAGTATTTTCACAGTTGGTCATAGGTATTTCGATCTGTTGTGCTCTATTTAACTGTGTGTGGATAAAGCAACTCGAAACCTTTACTTGTCATTAGTAATTTCACAGTTGGTCATAGGTATTTCGATCTGTTCTGCTCTATTTAACTGTATGTGGATAAAGCAACTCGAAACCTTTACTTGCCAATAGTAATTCCACAGTTGGTTATAGATATTTCGATCTGTTCTGTTCTACTTAACTGTATGTGGATAAAACAACTCAAAACCTGTACTCGCTATTGCATGTTGACTGGGTAATCTGTAGATCAACCTCGCTCTGGCGAATTGGCCGTCGTCGCAGATTGCGCATGATTTGTCCAACAAGTATTTTGATGCAAAGTGGTCAGGTATGAGATGGCTGTAATGAGCAACTAGACACCAGTGGGTTGCTTGTACTTTTGCCATAATTGAGAATGTAGGCTTACGTGACTAGCAATCGATATGCGGTCGTATGGTATCTTTGTGGTCTCAATTAGGTTGTTGATAGCTGATTGGTTTGAGTGAGGTACACGCAGTGATATTTTCGCAGCGGTTTCAATGACCGGGATGGACAAGCATGACCACATGTAACTGTATTGTGTTTGGACAGGATGGCCTTATCTCACGTACACGCTCGGATTTCTACGCTATATTTATGAATTGAGGCCTAGTGTCGCCGGGTCTATACTGCCGCGATGCTACTCGGGCAAGGAGTGTTTATACCTGTATTGTTTGGGTGTTGATTCGATGCGGGAACTGTAGTGAGACTCAGTGGATAGTCGCAAGAGGCGACTTACACATCACCCTCTAGAGCATCTAGTTTGCTCCTACATGTATCTGCAATGATACAGCATTTCTATTTACACGGTATAGGGATATACCAGTAAGCAAAGTGCACTACATCACCTTTTTTAAGTGCTCACAACACGCCAGGTGGTGACGCATGTAGACAATCGTCACTTCACCTACACTCACGTACGTGAATGAAACACATAAGAATGAATATGCTGCTTTCTTAGCTCATTCTACTGTCCACTTGGATATATGCGTATTTCTTTGCAAACTAGCGTGTTTGATGTACATATCTATCTATATGGATTCGTGCATTTGCATATCCAGTATTATAATTTGTCATCTGCCGCCCATTTTCATTTTGATCTACAAAAATTTAGAACTCATACAAGATACCCTTTCACTACACGCGCATTCCGCAGGAGACCTTGTGCTTCCAACTGTGGGTGACTATGTCTTCTATCTTAATTCGGGGGATCCCACAGCCAAATTGGAGATTAATGGTAAGAATTTGCTACAGGTCGGCTTTTTGCACTTCTCTCAGAGTTTGGGTACAATCTGGAATCTTTTTTATATTGCAATTGTGAGGTGTGATCGCGTGCTTGAAGCCACTCTCGTTATAAAATGGGAATAGTCTAAAACTAAAAATATTTGGCCGGTTGCAAAATTGTTTGGGAATCGCTCGTTTGGTGATTCTTCTCGTCGTGATAGTTTTGCTTCCTTTGTGTCCTGGTTCTTTGTTGTCAAGCGTTCAGCATGCAGCTGAAATTATTTTTGCACTTTCGTATTTCGACGCTCCCGTACGTTCTTACATGCATTTCTTCTGGGAATGTCAACTTCCACTACTATCATCATTGAGGCAGTTTCAAGGTTGAGCTCTGCTAGATGCTATGAGATATAGTGTATATATACATTTTAGCATGGGTTTCCGAAGTTGTGTAGTGCTATGCCATGGTGGTCTATGCCCAGGGCAGATATTAATGGGTTCAAGGAACTCCTGCGTATGCCTCTGGTGGCAAAAAGTAGCATACGTGTTTCTATCGTGCTTCTGAATACGAACGTTTCTTGGCAGACATATCTTTTAGAACACAAATTACCACTACGAGCCCAGACACATAAAATCTATGGCCACTAACCTTCGTACAACTACACGCCCGCTTATTCACGACAGGCAAATCAGGAAATCCTCACAAACTCACGGTATCGGCCGGTGACGATAAATTCCCGGTCAAGCTCCACGTGCACGATATACCGTTTGAGTACAAGGAAGGCAGCGATATATCCTTTACATACACGGTAGGTTATGTGGTCGTGCGGTCCTATAATTAGTGAGAGATGAGCCATTAGAGGTATAGAGTTGAATTAAGTGTGCGGTTGGATTAGATCGAGTTCATTATAGAAGGCCGAATACAATGGCAAATGAAAAGGGTTGGTAGTAATGTACTGGGTAGATTCTTCCTTAGCTCGGTTGGTACTTACACCCACGCCTGTTGTTCCCCTCGCAACTTGTTTCCGACTGCATGTTTGGCCGTATTTTTGTATTTAAAGTTGCAAGCATATATGATATGTTGTCAATCGCAGTGTTTGCAGTCGATCATGAGTACATCTGTGAGTAGATACAAAGTCAGATACAAATAAATAACTGTACCTTGCGTAGCTGCACACATTTACCAACAACTTATCTGTACACGCGCGTGCGGGTTATTTCTGATAAGCAACACACACAAAACAACAGAGTTATGCGGAGAATCGCCTACAGCTGCTATCATCCAGGTAGTGGGTTGGTTGCGCACGAAATTTGAATGTGTATGCGGTTATAAGTCCGCTCATGTCTATATATCTGCAGAACGGCGACAATCCAGTGACAGCAACATGCCGGTCTACTCTTTTTCTACTGAGTGGAAAGCCATTCGCATATTCATGGTTCTGGATTACTCGTACATTCGTTCATGGTAATGTCTCATCGCCCGAAGGCACACAGCTAATAAACGGCCCAGAGTCGTCCTCTCTGACTAATCACATATCAAATCACACCCACAGGGTCCTGGTACGGCCGAGAAGCAAGTTCTGGTGTCAAGGTTTCAGACTCTGTACGACTCAAATGTTATAACTACACCCGTGAAGGGTAAGCCCTATCTAGATGCATCTCCCACAGCGATTACAAATACTATGTCATGGTTGATGGGGTTGTCGATAGCTTTAATTTTTGGACTACAAGAGGGCGAGGTTATGAAGTATATCAAAATGGTAAGTTCTGTGGTGTTGTGTATATTGGAGAAGAAATCTGAACGGAAGTTGCAAGTTGAGCATTGATGGTTATATGTACCTTTCGTGCTTGATATACAAAATAGAAAGACAGTTGTTCTAAACTTGTAGATTTTTTGCAACCATAATACAGCCAATCCGACGAATTGTGTTTGATGTTTCTTGTGAATGTGTTTGTGATCATGTGCCTGTTTATCATCCTCGCAGCTGTGTCCAAGTTTCATTTGTTTGTTTATTTGTTTAATAATATCTTCAGATACTTATGCTTTGCAGCCAATCCCTCTCCCAACCACTCATCATACTCTCTTCATTCTTCAGATTTACAACCCCGCCAACCTGATGGCTTTTGCGCCGGCTGCCATTGGATGGTGTCTGGCTGATGTCTTTGAGGTATAGCCCATTTAGTGTCACATATTTGAAGCTCGTTTCAATCTTGGCCCTACACTTAGACACACATTGGTGTATTTTCCTGTTAAGTGCCCCATAACACTGAGCTATGTTTGGCATAGTCACATTTGTTATTGCTCATTCAATACGACTCTTTACACTCATCGCAGGTACTCGCCAACACTGGACTGGACCCCACCACCTATGTGGTGTTATCTCAGGTATGCTGTCATCAGATTTCAGCAAAAGCCGTCTCAGTCTGTGCTAGAGTTGTTTGTCTAACTAATTTTTGTTGGCTGACCAGTCCTTACCATTTGTACACCTTCATTTCGATCATTGAGGTCACGTGAGTGCTATTCAGCATGCTTGAGATATACCACTCTATCGCATCAATACCGGCGCTTCTGACCATTTGTTGCCACACCGCACATACTACCTTCCTCATCGCAGGCACGGCTTGTCATGACAGCGTTCGCCATGAAGGTGATGCTGGGCCGTGAGCAAAGCTCCATTCAGTGGGGAATCCTCACTAGTCTTAGTGTGATTTTAATCGCTTATAATCTCATTGACCCCAAGTCCGGCGGATCGGGCGACCAATCTCAGTGGTGGATGGGTTTCTTCGCAACCATTATCAAGGTGTTTGTATTAACGCGCTCGCTCACATAGAGAGACACGCTCGAAGACACGTTTCCATGTAGAGCTTGAATCCACCGTCACTGTCGGATGCAAGCGAGAGCAAGCCTGCGACACTTCCCACCTATGTGCGCATGGTGGGTGGGGAAGCGCATTTGCGCGCAATCGTATCTTAGACCTACCAATCATACACAGTTGATGCTGACATGACGTATCCTCACCTTTACTTGATCACAACGTGATAACAGGTTACCCTGTCCGTGCTGTGCGGCGTGTATGGCGAGAAGTACTTCAAGGGCTATGGACATCTTCCCTTCTTTGGTAAGCACCGGTGATCGCATTAGAGAGAACATGCATCGGGTGTTGAGCTGTTGCAGTGCGCACTTTTGTACTCGGCCATGAGCGCATGTTAGTTTATAACATAAGTGGTGCTTTGCAAACAATGTGCGCACTTTTCTAGCGAAGTTTCAACAAAGTGCAAGGGTGAGAACTCTCCTACTATTTATATGAGACGCTATTGATATCGCCATCTACTGCCAAAATGATGGGCGCAGAGTGATTATTGTTTGGCTTGAGTGTAGATAAACGAGAGCTAGGTCTTCTGGCGTCTGAATCTCATTAGAACTACGCAAATATCTATGTTTGTGCAGTGTATGTGTACATGTGGGGCTCATCTCTTCTCTTCAGAGAGCTTATACAAACTACACACCTTTCTCCTCTGTATTCATCAAAGTATTCCTCTATACCTTGCCATCCATACCCTCTTGTCACCCATAATCTCATACATGTCTCTATACGGCCACTTATCGCCCGGATGCGTTTGACTACACATGGCTCACTCCTCACATACCCATACTTCCCACGCCAGTCCAAATTACGAACATCACCGCCGTGTCCTGTCCAGCGGGCTGGTGTATCCTTCCATTGGTGTCCTACATGCGTGACACTCCGCTACAAACGTATGTCATCACAGTTTATTACTCTCTGTATGAACGTATGTCATCGCAGTTTATTACTCTCCGTATGAATATATATCATCGCAATTTATTATCCTCTGTATGAACATATGTCATCGCAGTTTGTTACTCTCTGTATGAACATATGTCATCGCAGTTTGTTACTCTCTGTATGAATATATGTCATCGCAGTTCATTACTCTCTGTATGACAGTATATCATCGAACTTTATTATCCTCTGTATGTACGTATGTCATCGCATTTTATTGCTCCCTGTCTGAACGTATATCATCGCAGTTTATTGCTCTCTGTATGAATGTATATCATCGCAATTTATTATCCTCTGTATGAACGTATGACATCGCAGTTTATTACTCTTCGTATAATTGTATATCATCGCAGTTTATTACTCTCTGTATGAACGTATGTCATCGCAGTTTATTACTCTCTGTATGAACGTACACATATACATGTTGTCTATGTCGGTCTAAAAGTTGTGCAAATATGGGAGTCAGAGTGGGTTGTCTGCCTTAAGGAGACCAGTGTCCGGGCAAATGTTTATCTGACAATCCCTATTATATTCGTATGCTACACATATTCAATTCAAGACTGGTGTTTGACGGTGGAGTGTGTATTCATCTGTTAATCGTTTTCTCAACAGGTACGGGGTTTTCGGCGGCCCTGATGGATCGTGGACTTGGGCGACTTGGGTATGTCTGCCACTTTGAAAAAAAAAACAAGCTGCCACTTTGAGACAAGCTACCGGATATACGACAACTTTAAGTCCTATCCTTTCTGATCATTGTAATAATCCAGATCAGGAAGAATTGTGGTAGGTGTTTGTTGTTCACTTTTATATTCACCTTGCAGGTTGTTGTAGGGCTCTACGTGACCCGTTTGTGGGTAACCAATTTGGCCGTCAAACGGTTCGACGCGCTTGTAAAGAATCTGTGCAACGCCGGTGCAGCCGTGCCCACTTACTTCATCGGCGTGTATGTGATGCACTCTATGGAGCTAGATATCCGCAAGGTATGTTCTAGTGTACATATCAGTACAGGTGAATGCAGTCTTGTATGTGTACCTGTTTGCCCGGGAGCGTATGAGTGTGTGTGGCTGTTATAGATATACTTGCGCACAGGGGTGGGATGTTTGGGGCTGGCCATGTCTTGCATCAGTATATTTCTCTCTCTCACCATTTGTCGCAGCCGATGCTCCATTCGGTGATCCACCTTTTGACACAGCTACGAGTATACGAAGCAAACTATATTTCGCACATATGCCGATCACGGTCGATCTCACATTGTATTTTGGAATGCAAGATTCTCATACTTAGCATTTTTGCATCTAATCGCAAACTACAAATCTTTGTACTTGCAGACTGCGAGTTGGTCACTTTATTGCAATCAAAGTACCTATGTTAGGCACTACACGTACACAAGATCTCGCGCACGTGCAGCGAATCACACATGCTTTGTGAAGACATCGGTATGGTTCTCACATACCCGCATGGCTTGGCTCATCTTTGCGTGCTTTCTTCCTTGCAGGTGCTACTCATTGCTGCGGTAGTTATCGAAGTGGCGAACTTCTCGATGTCCAAGTCGTATGTAAAAGCAACCTAGAATTGTATACCGGGAGTTTGCTAGCAATCTATTATAAAATCCATCAATAAAAGTCTTTCAGTAGATATCATGTGCCAAATCATGATTTATATTGATGGCTATGGTATGGACTACACTTCAGATCCTTCCATCAGGTTTTCGTATTGCCTTAGAGCATGCTGCGGCGTAGTTAGTCGGTGAGAAATCAACTCGCAGGCTCGATGCACATGTACGTAGCTTTTTGCCTACGCCTAGACACACCGATGAAAAGTTTCAAGAGGCCCGCTAATAACAAATTTGCGTGTGTCACCAGTGCTCTACTTGCGGTTTGTAGCTCAGTCGAGGCAAACTCAATCTCGGTTGAACCGAATTGCGCTTAGCGCACTGATAAAGAATAATAACCGCTCCGTTATAGTCAATGAGGAGCCTTAATGACGATACAGTCTCATCAATCATGCTTCAGCTCAGTCTATTTCATCCGACAATTGATAGATACAGTTCGAATCAAACGGAAAATTATAATTCTTTCTGTAACAATAATAGCTTACACTTGGAATGACAAACCTCACGAATGATATGCGAAAACAAAAAGCAAACTTCTCCACAATCGTGTTTGGTTATAGAGGAAGTAGATGATTACTTAATTCCGGCCGGAATCAGCAAAACTTCTGCCAAAGATCCGAAGGTCCGAAGGTCGTATGCCCACCCAGAGTGTGTAGTGTGTTTTAGGATTTTAGTTCTAGAGCCGAAGCTCATGGTGAAGCGCCGTCCGTGAAGCCCATCACATCTGCAGTGCGTTCATGCTTCGTTGCTCAATATTCTTTGCTGCTGAGCGTCTGCGCATATTCACAGCCCGAGCTACAATGAACCAGCAGCAACAGCAGCACAGCATGAGCAGAGCAGCAATATCCCTACCGATAAATAGCATATCAATTTTCTCCTGGGCTGCAGAGGTGGCATCTGCAGTAGCATTGTCGCCAGCAGTAGCAGCTTGAGGTGTAGCGCACTCCAGCCTCATTGTCCACGGCAGAAAAGTTGGTTTCCCGCGGTGTACACGCGGCCATAGGCATCGAAACCATACACCACAATCGACATATCGAATAGAGCATCTGAATAACTTCTCTACCTCACAGAAGTAATTCGTATTGATGACGGAGATATTAATCAATATTGGGGCACTCTGCGGGGTTACCATCATAATCTTTTTCTTGACACGCAATCATTAGCCTGGAATCATTTGCCTCTATGGGCGAACACAAAAGTGAGTCAATGTGCCTCTATTAAAATTATTTACTATTATTTATTCAACTTCGCTTGATGGCTTCGCGATGTACTATGAGAACCTATTTACAGCATAACATCCCAGAAATACACTATATATGCAAACGCAATTCAAATACTATTTAAATGTATGTCTTGCATACATCTAATCCTTTCTGAGAACGTTTTCAGCACTCTCTCCGGCTCCTAACTCTTCATCGTCGTCTGCTCCGTGGTCCTTCACCATCGTAGCTACAATCCAGGTAGGTGGTACGAAAGTGTAGAGACTGAAGAGACACGTAGAGTTCAACCAACCTGCGCATACAAACCACTCTCTGAAAGAGCTGTATTTTTATTGTAGATCTGAAGTCAGGACAGCTGTTGGCCCGCAGCCCGACAAATATTGAGTGAGTATAATTTTTTGATTCGATAACTCATTTAATTGTGAAGTTATACCTTACAGAGCATTACACTGTGCACACCCTGGGTATTAGTAAATGTATACCCCAAGAGGGACACATACGATCTTCGGATCTTCAGATCTTTGGCAGGCGTTTCGCAGTTTACGGTCCAAATTGAGTGATCCTCTACTTCCACTATAGCCAAACATGATTGTGAAGAAGTTTGCATTTTTTCTCTTACATCATTCGTGAATTTTGTCATTTCAAGTGTCAGCTAGTATTCTTACAGAGAACTGTACCCTTCAGTTGATTCCAACTGTATCTATCAATTGACATATAAACTGGATCGCTGAGCTGAAACAGGATTGGTGAGATCGTATCCTCACTAGAGCTCCTCACCACGGTAACGGGGCGACTGTTTCTTATGGTCCGTGCGCTGAGCGCATTTCAGTTCATCAGCCGAGATTGTGTTTGCCTCTATTGAGCTACAAACCACAAGTAGAGAACTGGCCACATCGCGCAAATATGTAATTAGCGGCCTTATTGGAAAATCCTGACATTCAGTATATATCCTAATATACATTCTTGCAGTCAGACCCTCTTAATTTTGCTGGTCCCCCAGCAGAAGCTATTTTTTCACCAACTATCTACGCTGCATCATGCTCTAAGGCAATGCTGAAAACTCAGGGCAGGACCTGAAGTGAAGTCGCTACTATCGTTCCAATTTGAAACGTAGCAGATTGAACACTCGCGGGAGTTTATAGTTGAACTAGTGGACGTGTGGATAGTGAAGGCCACTGAGTATTTAGTGTTTACCCGCAATAGCCAGTCAATCATTCTGCAACGCAAGAGTAAAGTCTAGTTAGCACCGGTGAGTAGTGGGTCATAGAGTTGTAGTAAAATGGAGTTGCATTGAAGAATAAACGTTATATGCGTTATAAAAGGTGGCTTCCGCTATTAAACAGCGGAACTGATCTGTCAATTTATAAAATCACCGCGTGAGCACAACTAAAAGCAAAACATGCATAAATGTTTGGATCCATACATCCAATTGAAAGCAAATCATACAATATCATCTTACAAATACACGTTGGCATTGAGGCGCGGGGAGAGCTCAAAAGTTAAAAGTCCATTCTTCGTGCCCTAAATTCAGAATTAATTCGAAATCACATGTATATGGCAAAGAATGAGCCAAACGATTTCGGCTGAAAGACACGCAACACACCTCATTCCGACCATTAGACATAGTCCGTTGCTTCGGCCGGGTTAGTAGAGGAAGCAGATATCTGTTAAAGATAGAAACAATCAGATAAATACTTCTGGAGGCCACTGCATATATATATATATATATATATGCCTATACGAACATTTATTATATTTAACTCATGGACAATCTTATCGATATAGATACGTCCATACGAACACTCATATTCAACTCATGGGCAAATATGTGCAATCAGCTTGGCACAGTTTATGGAAGAGAACGGCAGATTCTTAGTCAGTGGTACCTGAACAAAGATATTCAGATGGAAATAGGAACGGTATAAAAATATGAAATCGCGGTATCGGGAATTCATACTTAAGTCATATATACATGTATTTATATTTAAAACACCCATCCATACACACGCAATCATTTTCTGATTCTTACAAACTGTCAATACATTCCGTAGGTGTACATATACACTCTTGCGTTAAACATACGCTTGATCGATGTTTCGTATCCATTTTAGAACAGCATTGGTTTGGTGATGTGCACCGGGAGTTGATTCTGAGGCTGATCTTCTGTGACCCTCTTCTATACTAAGCTCCTCGCGCCCATCTGTTTGGATCATATTAAAAGCTTCTGAGTTTTAAAATTGGTTTAAGTAGCTCGAAAAACTGCACTGAGATCACTAAGTATTCTACGATATTATGCAACAAGCATCGATATCAGATATACGCCAACCAGTCGACTCAGCTTCATCGAGTGTATCTCATAAAAAATCTGATGAGTGTCAGTGTGTCCACATACACAGACACAGACACACACATATATATAGGAAGATACAGGTATAGATACAGACACAGACACAGACACAGACACAGACACATATATATATATGGATCTACAACCTCGCATGACTATTCTGCTGATGAGAACTTCTACCACGTAGATGAGAAAGTATATAGATTTACCGTGCATGAGGGGCATGCAACGAGCCATAGACTCTATAAGCATGCAACTTTAGTCTGATAAAAGCCAAGGGCACAGTTGGGGATTTGGGCCAAATGCGGCCACCTGTACATAGAAATCACTACTCCGCCAATAGTCAGAGAAGCTCCCTTCTCTGGGTCCCACAGCAGACATCCCAATCAGTCATGCAAGTATGCAATTGTTAAATCTTTGAGCTCACAAATCCACTCTACCCTATGTGCTTCCATAGTATACCCGGGCAAAGCGTTTGCGGGAACACAATCACTGTAGTCAAGGCGAATCATTGGAACAAATAGCAAACATACCCAATGATCTCTAACTCTTATTTGCGAGTATGACCGCACGCTTTATCAAGCACGCCGACAAAAAGTAGCAAACTTGACAAACGTACACACAACACGCAGAAACAAACTGACATCCACACCCACACCCACACAACGCATACCAAACACACCCACAACCACACCAACACTCACACACCAACGGTGTCGTGAAGCGAATTCCCACTCCGCCGCACTAGTGACCTCCCGCGCTCTCTATACGGTTCGTCAGAATCATCATCTGAGCCCTCAGTTGCATTTTGGTGTACGGGCGAGTACTGTGTACTGCTGCAGAATATAGAAAAAGACAAAGGTGGCGGTACGATGTTGAGGTAATCTCAGTTGTGTTCAAGCGTGTTGTTCAAGTTACAGGTCCAGGCGTATGTACGAGCCGTCATTATCCTTATTTGAGCCTTCCGCTACATTTTGGTGGAAGGGAGAGTACTGCACTACTAGAGAAGGTAGGCGGTGGTAGTATAAAGCTGAGTTTGGCGTAGTTATGTCCTGACCTAGTGAGTGCGCACGAGGCGCTTGTGTCATCATATGAGCCCAAAGCTACATATCGAGTTATGGGAGAGTATTGTGCCGTAGAATGTATGGGATGGTGTGAGGTTGAGTTTAGCCGAGTGATGTTCTGGCTTGATGTTCACATGCATACCTTCAGGTGTGTGCATGACGTGACAGAAACATCGTCGTACCGTATGATACTGGAGCGTGTGAGAGATGGTACATTATCCTGCCGGAGTCCATAAATTAACATTAAAACCACCTGATAACTAAAATACGCAACAGTAGCTTTTATGGGGGTTTTGTGAGTTGTAATAGGTTAAGGCAGCCTGTACGACCAATGTACCGTTTGAATATATTTATGTGATGCTGTAAAATAAGAGTTGCCCTCATCACCCGATGGCACAACAGGCGTATCAAAGACGGTATTGCGTGGTATATTCAATCGGATAACTCAGCTTTGCATTCATCGTGGTCACTTTATGATCTATCTACGTCTGTGTATATATGAACACGCACATTCACACACATGTACCACACAACAATAAACATAGAAGTTGTGACTCGATGGTATAAGTATGATCACGATAACTTGTAAACAAGAAAAGTTCTCACACCGTCTTACCTCGTGGCGCTTGGGGCTGTATCTAACAGACTTAATCGCTTAAGCAGAGCACCGGTCGAACCACCCAATACAAAAACAGTGAACATCACAACCACCTGCAGAAGGAGCGGTATTGAACGTCAGGAAGGTGTTGCAAAAGTATGAACAATGAACACAATAAAGATATTTGAAGTAGGGTTAGTATGAGAGTGACTCCTGAATGCAATTTGGCTATTCATGTGCGAATGCACATGAAGTGTATATGTGAATATACGATAAAAAAATGGATCAAAGTTCAATTGAAGTTGATTATAATCAAGTTTGTACTCTACATACATACATACATATATATATATATATATATATATATAAGAATATAAGCATGCGGGTATAAGCATGTATCTATTACACAGCTATATACACATTTACCGCTGAGATGTTTGTACATATATCCTTATTTGAGTGTGTATATACGTAAATGTATTTGAGTCAAACACGCCTGAAAGATACACATACAATTACAATGTGTGAATTTATATACCTGAGGCAATATCCGACACGTACACACTTCTGAATATACAAAAAAAATCATGTTCGGAATATCGCGATACCTACCACTTTTATGCGGACATGTAGATTATTACATAAGATAACTCTTCTAGATTACGAATTGAGTCAAACATAGTCGTGCGTTCGTTCTACATCAGGTGAAATGAAGTGATCATAATTGGACACCCAAGTCGGACCCTCTCGTAAAGATTATCCATTGTTAAAAATTAAAAGCTGCACAACATAGTTGGTATACATATACTATCTATAGATGCTACGGGTGCACTCTGAGCGCTTCGGGTGCCACGGATTTTGTAGTCCTGTTGCGGCAGAACATGCTTCCAGGGACACAGGCGCACATATGAATAGATTAACATTTGTACGTACAGATCCGCACACAACTACTTACCAACACACACACATTTTCAAGCACACCTACCCTCGAGCAGACCTGAGAATGTACACACACACACACACACGTAAAAACATACCGACCCACAAGTAGAGCCGAAAGTGTACATATACGTGCATGGTCACAACGACCACTGAAGAATCACATAACAGTCTACTGAAGAATCATATGATAGTTTAGCCCTCCATAGTGCACTCGGTAAAACGTACCTGTACGGTCGATCTGATTCCCAGCTTTCCTGTGTAGTCGTAGTTGACTGCCAAACCATAAGACACGGCGCCTCTAATGCCCGCATGGCACATAAGTACCTGCATCTCCTTAGTAATCGGCTCACTGCGCACCAAGTTGCACATCGCCGCGACTGGGAAGATGTTGAAGGCCCTCCCTATCATACACGCCAGGATGGCTACCGCAATCACACCTGCAGAAACAAGTAGAGAGGGGCATAGTGAGGGCAGGACATGGATACAACACTCGCGCACGCACCGA
Organism: Sphaeroforma arctica JP610; assembly: GCF_001186125.1. Lineage (NCBI taxonomy): Eukaryota > Ichthyosporea > Ichthyophonida > Sphaeroforma > Sphaeroforma arctica. Next base: position 129,613 of record NW_014040548.1, read on the forward strand.
AGGTCACTGGAACCTCATCCGATAGTAACGTTTTGGGTCTGGCCGAGTCAGGTTGTAGAAGACTGCCGAGCCGCGTCAGTTAGACAAATTATCAACTCAAATAGAGAAATAAAAGATGATATCCGGCTAATTGTACTGGAGCGATAGATCAGGCTGCCGAAAAGCACACCCAAGTCGCAACTAACGGATTCTACCGGATCCTGAGAGAAGTTCAGTGACCATGGGGTAATGATGTCTACGGGATCCCAATGTTTAGGAGTTGATAGCTACAAGACAGAAGACGATCACAAACGTGCAGCTTTTGTGCAGTGGACACCAACGCCATAGACTGATCACGATCTATCACTAGGCAAATCACGCATCCGTGCTTTCTGGGGCGAATAAATAACAGACTGGACAACTGCACACCTAGCTTGCACGCGTACATATTCATCCAGGGAGAGTGAACATACGGACGATAACACAATCATTGGCTGAAGTGCACGCGGACATCGCACAAATTATGCAGTCAAGACCATAGAACGACAAATACCTGCTTGGTACTTGTCAGTCCCCACCGGGAAGACCGCCAACCCAACGTACAGGAACACAAAAGCTTCCATGAACTCAGCCAAGACTTTGAATAGCAGCACACTGCCATTGCGGGCAGTCTCTGTAAGATTGTGCCACGCGTAGTGGCGTGCCGTGCATCTGCAGTGGATGAGTATGCGTTGGCTGAGTATATATCTACCAAGCACTCGGGGGGGGGGGGGGGGGGGGGGCTGGTTATGAGCGTTATTTACTGTGTCATGGATTTGCTGAGTTGTAACTGCGTGAATTGATCGTATCACACATGGCATGCTCGAAGAGTCACCCATAGTGACAAACTTGTATAAGAACGCGTAGTGCTCATAAAAACACCGTACTTTCCCCTATGTATCCGCCAAAGCACTCTACAATGATAGCTTAAGGATGCTCACGTAAAAAACCATCCACGTGTACTTGGGACAAAGTATACTCCTATATAGACACCTCTATACCCTCCTACGCAGATTCAACGACTTATCCCCAAATTCGCCCAACCATCAAGTTGACCACGTACACAAAACCAGACTCAAGCCCAGATAATCACACCTGTACACTCGACCCGTCTTTCAACATTGAGCAGTATCCCGCTCACCTATCACTCTACGCACCTTGACAAAGTAGAAATTGACAATCAACACACAAACGCGTAGCCGACCCACACTAAACCTACCCATAGAAAAATATGGCCACAATGCCCGAGAAGTCCAGGCCTTGGCAGATGATATACCCCAGATAAGCGACCAATAGCATTACGATAATCTGCGCCGTGGCGGTGGTGGCTGGTATCATCTTGAGTGTCATAGACACTCCCATCGCCGATAAAACTGTGAAAGGCAGATTTGAGGGATATCAGACATTTGTTTTAAGGTCAAACTGGTGCGTCAAGTGAACTTGCTGTGCGAGTACTCAGGAGCATTCTTAGTTTCAAAGATCACGCACACACACATCTGGTAAACCCAGAATGAAAACGTCACATACAAACCTCTAATAAGTGTCGAGGGGGTAACAGTCAGCGCAAAATGCTACCCTTCAGCAAAGGTGAAGGTATCCTCATAGAAGGCTGTGAGCACCGTGGCACCAGCGACAAAGGAAAATCGAAATACGCACACACTCAGATAAACACACACACAACCACAAACACATACACTCAACAAGTGTAGAGGCGATGAAGATCAGCATTTTAGAGTTTGGTGAAAGGCTCCTCATCGAAGGTTGTGTACACAAATACATAAACAGCGACAAAAGAATATGCACACACATGAACAAGCGCACAGATATGCACACATACATACCCCCAATAAGTGTGGAGGCGATGAAGATCAACGTAAAGTGCCACGCCACAGTAGGCGCAACGGCAAAGGTGAACGTCTCCTCATCAAACGATGTGAGCACTGAATACAGCACCAGCGACACGGCATCGTTCATGACACTCTCACCAAACACCAGCCCATACAAGGACGGACGCACAGGCAGCGTGGAGAAGATGGCCAGGGTGGCCACGGGATCAGTAGACGAGATGAGAGTCCCGAACACAAGGCTCTGAAGAGTGAGAAGCGAAGAGGTATACTTTAGCGGCTGTATTTTGCTGGGGTGTTGGTGTTTGCTTAAGGGATTTTGTATAGGAGCACACAGGTTGCCGCAGATGAGCCGCAAGAGTTTGCATATGTAGAAAAAATACTTGACATCGTGAGCATCGCCGACTGAGGCCCACACATACACACCTGCAATAACGTCCAAGGTTCCGTCCCCACAAACATTGTGGCGTAGAACATCAGCAAGCCTGTCACCATAGACGATATAAACGCTCCAAGCAGTGCGAAGGACAAAATGCTACCCAGATTGTCAAAGAAGTGGCGCTTGTGGAAGGTATACCCGCTCTCGAACACAATGCACGGCAGCAAAATGTAGAAGAAAGCATCCGGTGAGAAGTCCACTATGGGCTTGTCGGCCGACTCGGCCACGATGAAGCTAGTCACCGCCCCAATCATCATGGTCACACCGGATGCACTGGGTAGTTCACGGGACGAAGACAGACAGGTATATTAGGGAGCGATGCCCGTGTCGTAACCGAAATCCCACATAGAATGACATGCATCTGTGACTACTTATTGGGAGAATATCGGCGAAATAGGCGGCATTTTGTTGCGCCAAAGTACAAGGCAGCGGCGACACACTTAAACGTGCTGTAAAACCACAAAAAACTATAGCAATAAAGCCAACAGACCTTTTAGCTACAATGGGCTCATCGAGGCATATAATTCACGCATAAACCAAGCTATGTGCATCTAAAACCACACGATTATAAGCAGCGAACAGTCAACCGGTGTGTCTGAGCATATCAGTGGAATCCTTGATCAAAACACTTAGTTTAGCATATTGCGAACGTACATAAGCGAGATTTTCAGCAGCAAGCGTATCTCCGCACAAATACCTAAGCAAAGAAATTAACAGTGTCACATTTGTAAAACCATGTATCAGATTGTGTCGTATTGGCGCAAAAAATAAATTATACCTGAATACTGTGATGCCATAGCTACTAATCATGTAGGCAATGATCTGAGACGCCAGCATCAGGAACACAATCATGCCATACAGCAAACTCCCATGTACCGTCTCCACCGGTTGGATAAATACTTTGATGCGCTCGTGTGGGCAGCGACCGGGTTCCTGAGGCGAGTAATCGTGTGGCGCTATTTACAATGTACACGCCAAACTGATCCTATTTACAATGCATATGCCAAACTGATCCGTACCGATGTGCAATGCACCTGGCCCAGGCATACGGTGTTGCATTGAACTTGATATTCACTTAAGTCGAATCCTGAACGCATACATATCTGGAATGTAACCGTGGTGACCAAGTGATAAATGAACACATGTTATTGTCACCTGCGCACTAGATTGACACCCGTATGTGCATGACAGTACTAAGATACCTGGCTGACGAAGGTGTACGTGGTAGCCGAGACATTCAGATCCGTCAGTTTGATCAGCACTGGACTTCTGTCGCCAAGGAAATGCGTCTTATTGTCGCAGAATTCATCCAGATGTTCATCGTCTAGACCCGAAAGGAATAAAGCGTATCAGCGCAGTTCGCGGGAAAACCCACAGACTAAGTTGTAAAACAACAGTAAATTTCTATCACATAAAATCAGTAGGAGCTGCCTATTTACCCAATAAATACAAATTTCCAAACAAGACAATATTCACACTCTTACCGATTTCTTCGCCGTTGACGAAGCCCACACTGTTTTCGCCGTGCCAAACAAACAGTAAAGAGTCTTGAAACGTTGTCGAAAGTGGCGCAAGAGAAACATTTTGGCCCCATCTAACAGCATATATATGATTTTTGTCCTTGCCTTTCTTTGCGGATTCTGGTACGAGCAAGGAAACGAATATAGCGTTACAAAACAATTTGATGGCTATACGCGCTCAACTTATGACACACGAAATGAAAAGTGGATTGATACTGATTGCTTTGACTAACATACACACACACACAGACACAAAAACACAAACACACACACATATATGTAACTATTTAATTATACATATGAGGTGATATATAGACAAAACATATATGTACATTCATATCTATTCTTAAAAATATTATAATTTTCCACACATGAAATAAACACATGAACAAATAACGGTCACAATTACATCCCTACACACACACATATATATATATATATATACATGCACACACACACACACACATATATATATACGTATACATATACAAACAAATATAGATATATATATAGATATACACATATATAGACTACGTAGTACGTATATTACCACGACACCTAGGGAATAAATATGTCATAATATATCAAGTGAACGGCCTCGGCTATTGTATTATGAGGCGGTAAAATACAATTCGAGGTCAAACAAACGGATGCTTCGCGGTGGATTCGCTGACAAGTTTCACGCCATCCAACAGGGTACAAGCTAGACACGAACAGCGAAGAAAAAGACACGTTTACTTTACCTGCTGAAACAATGTTGTGAGATCCTGCGGCTAATAACACACAGCACAGAAACCTGAGTACTAGCATGATTCCGCAATGTAATCCAACCTAACGATCTTGATATTTGTTGACCTGTGAGTATATCATATTCAGGTGTCCCTAAAGCTTTGAATCAATGATAGATTTCAATTACGAGTGCAATTCGCCTCTGTATATGAGCACCAGGGTTTTTAGCTTTGGTGTGGGGATGTGCGCTGCGTTCCTCTGTTCTATACAAGCGCAGGCAATGCGCAAGGAGTGTTTGATATTAGCGTCTTGTTGTATTGGATATTCTCTCTTTGACATGTTCGCCGGCAATTTTTGGTTGACACTTTTGATTCAAAAATGATTTTTCCCATCTGATTAAAAAACATTAACACCTTATTACGTCACTACGGTGGATGAGTCCTAAATAGTAAATGAGGGTGTAAAATTTGGGTTCGGAGGTGCAATGGTTGTTCTTTATATAGTGCATTTGCCCCTTTCTTTCTCACCTATATGTTTTACAACTGTTTCAAAATGTCAAACAAACTTTATACGTTTATAATACTTAAACGCTCACAAATATGTAACGAAAAAATTCCACACAAGAAGTTGTACACGATGGATATAACCCATTCCATTGGTCTAAAAACTTTGCTCTTGATTTGCCTGTGTGGGCCTGGGGCGGGGGGGGCCCACTGTGAGTCTGTGACTGGGCCCACTGGGGTCAGAGTCTCAGAGACGAGGGTCAGACGGTCAGTGAGGGACCTAAACGACACTTATCGCAATGAATGCGACGTGTCGTTTTAGAAAACGACACTGATATTAATGCGACGTGTCGTTGTCGCATTGGTCGCAATGGTCGTATTTGTTCATTTCGACAGGCCTTATTTCCCTTTTTTATGACCAATCATATGTTCCTAATCTTAATAATTAATATCGTTTCAATTATATTCCCGTATATTAAAGACAGCTAATCATATCATATGTGCGTGTTCGACCGCCTTTATTTGTTGGGCGGGCTAGTATGTCTAGTTTCAGTTGCTACTTGGCCTTGTTGACTATAGTATTTTTAGTAAATTTTAATAAACTTAGAAGTGTGTAGCTATGTGGTGTGATTATTCTATAGTTATTAAGTGTATAGCACGGTCTATCATAGTATCACAACGTCAGTGTTACTTCAACTTTAACAAAAGATACAATGACAAAACAGTCGTGCCCTTCTGCCAGTTACTTCAACGATAAAAGTACCAACCGTCACACCACAAAATTGACATCTCAACGGTCTCCAAGCACTTAAAGTACTAGCCGCCACACCATAGCTGTCAACCGACATGTCGCTTTCATCTGCGACACGTCGTTTATGAACGCGACACATGTCGTTTGCGAATGCGACATGTCGTTTACATGAACAACCAGTTTCGATGCGACATGGCGTAAGGCTATGAAAATTTAAATAAACGTAATAAAAGACAGTCTCTCAAAACATAAATACATATTTTTTACGTTACCTGTATGCATGTAAAATAAAGTATGTGTGTAATATATATTGATTTGACTGTGGACTTCGCTGAGTCCACCTTCACTGGGTCCATTCACCACTCACTCCAGAGTCCAGACTCCAGAGTCAGACTGCCCGCTGGTTCAGTCAAAGTGACCGTGAGTGACGAACTACCTCAATATGTCTTTTTATTTTCACAGTAAATATGTATGTAGTATTAAAATTGTTATTTAATTTTAAAAAAAAACAAAAAACAAAATAAGTACGTATTTATAATATACGTTTGCGTTCAACGTTATATCATAATGGCCCTACGGTTGTCGCGTTGGTGCATATTTAGAGCCCGAGCCCTCTTTAACCCCCTCGGTCCTCGGGCGCCCGAATAATTTTCAAAATTAGTCTATTAACCCGTATGTTAACGTTTATAAATCAAAGCTCCGTTTACCTTAAACTTTTATAATTTGTGCACCTGTTCTTCCTCACATATTTATTGTTGTGGACATCAAAGACAGACGGACTCGCGTGTGGGGCAGTTTTATTTCTCTTTATTATAAAAAAGGCTGACTGCATGATTTCGTCATCACTTCGCAGGTTTACGAACACACTATATTTCATAGCCTTCTTTTTTTAATAACTGTCAATTTACACCTGGTTTATCAAGTCGCAAAAATGGCGCATGGAGTACACGGCTTAGACGGCCTGAACAAGGTATGGACATGGCGCCAGGTGTCAATCGACTGCTTCTCTGCGCTGGGATCTCTATGTACCTTTTGTTGCGAGTTGATACAGTGTTGCTGTCATTTATACATGTGAGAATGGGCTGGGTGTTTGCGCAGTCCTGCAACTGACATTGGATACTTAATTATTCTATTGTTTAAATCGTTCATTTTTCATTTGTTTTAGTTAGAGATGAGCAGTGGTCCGCATAGCAGTTCATGTGCACTGCTGATATTTCGTGGTCATTTATTAGGAATGAACCAGGATTGTTTGGTCAACATGTGCTATTGTTCAGTATGGTATATTCTTGCTGTGGGAATTGCTGTGCCATCCAACTTGTACGTCTGTAGAATACCAAACACAATTCTTCATATATACTACTAATTGCAGCATCATAGTGTCGTATCACAGCTTGATGGAAATAATCTATACAGTAATAAATTTAT
>NW_014040548.1:139766-147266 GCF_001186125.1 Sphaeroforma arctica JP610
TATATATATATATATATATAAATAATACATATATGTATATATATATATTTATATCTATATATATTATTAAGGTGTGTACTTTAATTTATATGTTCAATATGCTGCCATGTATATCGTAGTGTATTGCTGTAAAACAAATCACAGGAGAGTGAAGGCACGTATATTGCTGACTGATTATAGCGACAACCGTGCCATTGTAGTACTTTTTTTATAACATTTCTGGAGACTATTGGAGATTGAATCCGAATATGCTCATCCAATTTGCATGTTCGTCAACCACAATACTTGTCTGCTCATACTGTCAAAGAAATGCACATAGAAATCCTCTCAAGAATTATCGTTCGCAATTGTACAATCGCTATATGTTTTTATACACACCTGATGAATAAGTTTTTGTGCAATTGTTATACAGGTCAAGCACGTTGTGCTTGTGCTATCTGGAAAGGGTGGTGTGGGAAAAAGCACCGTCACAACACAGCTAGCCCTATCCTTAGTAGAAGAGGGCAAGACAGTCGGAATTTTGGACATAGATCTCTGCGGTCCATCCATACCCACCATCTTCGGGGTGGCAAATCAGAATATTCACCAGTGTGACGAGGGCTGGGTGCCTGTATTCCTCAACAAAAGCCAAACCCTATCTTTGATGTCAATCGGGTTTCTGCTCAATAATCCGGACGACCCAATTGTATGGCGTGGCCCCAAAAAAACGGCTATGGTCAAGCAGTTCCTTACAGATGTGGTGTGGGGCGAGCTAGACTATCTACTGATCGATACTCCGCCTGGAACATCTGACGAGCATATTTCCATCGTTGAGCATCTGAGGGTGTACAAGCCCGAAGGGTGCGTTGTAGTCACCACGCCCCAGGTACACTCGTTTTTGTGTATATATAGAAGCATCCATCAATGTGCATATACACATGTACGATATTTGCAAGCCACATGTGTATGTGAAATATATTTGAAAGTATATGTGATAGTATGTGAATGTATATGTGGAAATTTATCTCAGAAAAGATGTGTATGTGCATATGCGCGTGTATGTTCAAGCACACGCGAATTAACATAAATATATGCATGCATAGTGGGTTTCAGGCGATTTCAGACGGGTACCCTCTTTGCATCCACCTGCAAACGTCTAGCACAATTTCACGTGCGTTTGACCCTCAGCGAGGTCTTCGTTTAATTGTAATGAGTGCAATTGCGGTACATTGTTATGTATTTGATCTGCCGGGATTTGTGTTATCATGATATGCGTGGTTCCATCTTTCTATTATTCTGCGACTGTGATGCGATGCCCTGGCGACTTATTGATGTGCGCGGTCGACACTTTCTTCTTCCTACGTTGTAATTGTTTTATGAGATTCTATCGACATCTTTCTGCCGAACATGATTGACGCCGTGCATTATGTGTGGGAGCAGAGTGTCTCTATATCATGCTCATGTTTGTGATGCATGCTTTCAATTTTGTTTGTTAATCATTGCGCACTTGATACTCGCAATGCCGATCAGCATTTCTTTCGTAAGTCTCACGTTCCTTGATTTCATAAGTCTTGCGTTCCTTGATTTCGCCTTCTGTGCAACAGCATGGATACACATAGGTACATATGCTAGTCTATTCCGCCCTATACATTCATTGTAGTGACTAGTTTGACGTGTGTTTACGAATCAGCCCTCAGATGTACGGTACTTGTAGACTGTCGAATCCTCTGAGAGTCGTTTCCCAGGCATCAATAAACTGGTAATCTATACGATGAAGCATTACGTTCACGCTGTAAAAACAATAGACTTCTATGTAAATGATATTATTATAGTTTATATACTAATCTATACGATGAAGCATTACGTTCACGCTGTAAAAACAATAGCCTTCTATGTAAATGATAATATTATAGTTTATATACTAGTTAAAGACTTCCTACGAGTTTCAGAGATGAAACCACCACTACCACATCCTATTCTATCGAGCCTATGCCATCAATAAACACCCACACTTGCATCCCGCTCTCCTCTTGACTGCGTTTGACCTAATGCATCCTCGACCTAAGCCTTCATTCTTTTTCTTGTGTCATAGGACATGTCCACAGCCGATGTGAGGAAAGAATTGAACTTCTGCAAGCGCGCTAAATTGCCGGTGATTGGTGTGGTGGAAAACATGAGTGGCTATTGCTGTCCGTGTTGCGGGGTATGTTGTTTTCTCGGAAACCTGTGGCGATTGTCACAACTGCTGCTGTCACTTCGTTTAGCTCGTTCTTCCTTTGGTTCATAAAAAGTTAAGCACAGTTCGGCCTGTCAATTCAATCTACACACCATTATTCACTGGTGGTCGCTCGACCTTGATACGAGTACAGCCTTACATTAGAAGCATCTGAAGTACGCTCATATCTGGCATGAAGCATCTGATGTACGCTCATATCTGGCATGAAGCATCTGATGTACGCTCATATCTGGCATGAAGCATCTGATGTACGCTCATATCTGGCATGAAGCATCTGATGTACGCTCATATCTGGCATGAAGCATCTGATGTACGCTCTTACCTGGCATGACGTTTGCGCATGACTAGATCGTGGCGCTAGCACACACATGTTAAGTAATTCTTCGTAGCTGCAAAGTTCAGAACGTACGCAAACTTGCACATATGTTCACCCCAATCCTTCTGAGAGCTTACAGCACGTATGGCATGGACACCCGTGCATATCACCCCCACCCACCTCAGGAAATCACAAACATATTCTCATCCGGGGGCGGTTCGAACATGGCGAAAGAGTTCGATGTGCCGTTTATCACGCGCGTCCCCATTGACCCGTCGCTGACTGCGGGTGCGGGTACGATCGACGAGACCACCGGCGAGAAGAAGACCTTTGCTGAGTGTTTAGCTGGCTCTGAGTCGTATAAGGCCACGAGGGAAGTACTGGTGACGAGTGTACTGGAGGCGTGTGAGCAGTAGAGCTAGGAACTATTCGCAAGGCTTTTGTAGACTGGAGATAGTGTCGTGTTGCATCATTGAGGGGTTGTTTGAAACAAGCATGTTCTTCCGAAATAAGAACGACTTTTTGAATATCGGCTCTATTCGGAGGTCTAGTTACCATGACCAGTGATCGGATATGACAGGCCTACATTAGCCAATCAGCAAAACTCGGTGATAGGCAGGTACGCACACATGCAATAGTGGGACAGGCTATCGAGCCTTGTATATTTAGAGATAGATGAAGTTAGTTGTGCAAAGTAGTTGGGGCGCATTGGAGAACAGCAGTGAACTGTACGATGCGCGATTCGCGTAATTAAGTGACATGGTATGTCCATGGCACTTTGTGAGAGGTATTGGGTTTAATTTATACTTTGACAATATTGCATATAAAATCGGATAAAGTATCGCATTGCTAATATACTTCCTTGGCGACTCTTATGCATTCGTCTCGTGAAAATATGTGGACAAATTAGTAATTTTGTGATTTGTGGGGCAATGAATATGGATCTGAACTTATGTTCGTAGTGCTTTGCTTCCATACCTGTCACAAACGTACTAAAAATGTTAGAACTGTCACGTATATTCCAGTAGATCAATGGAACGAATTTTGTCATTGCATACTTGCAGTAACGAGAGATCGTTGACTAAACACGGTTTGTTACGCTTATTTGTATAGCGAGCTTTTTACCGTTCCGAGTATACAGACGTAGATGCGATTCAACCATTTTCGAAATCCTTTGATGGTTTGATTTTGCAGTATAAAGTTATATCTGCGGGAAGCTATGCAACTCCTACCTGTGATCTGCGTGATAATATGACTCCTATGATAGACAGACGCAAAATGTATATGTACACAGGGTTCCAGATATATACGCACACAGATTCCACAAACATCAATAGCCAATCAAATAAAACTGGTATAACGACGACAGTAGCCTTCAACTAATGCCTGGAGGCCTAGCCTTAGCGGGTCATCGCAGCGAGCGAGGATGGTTCGTAGTACACAAGAAAAAACCCCATCAATGGCCAACTTTAAATAATAATAAAGACTGAGCTCATATATATATATGTATATATATATATATTAATACATATGTATATATATATATAAAATACATATTTATATACACACATACTTGCAATATATGTAGATATATATATATATATAAATATGTATTATATATATATATATGTATTATATAAATATATAAATATGTATTATATATATATATATGTATTATATAAATATATAAATATGTATTATATATATATATATGTATTATATAAATATATAAATATGTATTATATAAATATATATATATTTATATACAAATTATATGTATATTAATACAACACAAGAATCTGTGGCTTAAAAGATATCTGTACGGTCATTTTTTTGCCAGAAGAAACATTTCCCGCAGATGGACTTAGATGTATTGCAAATAATATGAGCGTTTTAGGTCTCTTGGTACACTGAATGAGAACACTATCGAAGGTAATTTAGTGTGCGGGTGAACAACAGAACAGAGGCTGTGCGTAAATGATAGTAAATTAATTAATCGCCTGCATTTCCTGTCTAACATGCGAATATTCGATGGGTTCGTTAAGAACTTCATGAGAATCGGAAAAAGAAACCTACCCCATCTAATACTATGCGTCACCAAATTCAATGTGTGTCCACAATAGCACAATTCTACGAGAATAGCTTGGGAGTTTATTTCCTAAGTCGTTCGCAAGCTTTAGCAATTGTATCCTCTTGTTTGCAGATCGCGAAGCGGACTAGTGTGCATCTGTAAAGAGACATGAAGAAATTGAAAACCAGCCAACATCAACAGTATATTCATATTTGCACTGGAAGGGAATTAGAATAGTATGACTATATATAGAGGTTTCAGGATATAGTATAAACCTTTGTTTCAAACCAGTCAAAAATATTACCGGGAACGAATCTGGCAGTCACGGATGAGATGGACTGCTCTATTCTTAGCTTAGCTCATCTCACGGAAAGTAGAGCGGTATATATATATATGAACTACATGCGCAGAGGGATTATTGAGCATATATATATATATGAACTACATGTGCAGAGGGAGTATTGAGCATATGCATGAATACTGTAGGCGCCGAGGACGGGATATATGCACTGAATACGCAGCGAGAACGGGTGATTTGCGATTGGTACACATACGATCTCTACACACGAAGAGACTTTAGGTAATGATTCGCACCACAGATGTGAGGGAATCAAAAGTGCTCACCCATCGCAAAACACACACCAAATCTCTATGCATGGATACAAGATAAATCATCTGGGAAGCAGACTAAAAAATTCTACTCCAGTACACATGCGCACAACACGGAATACTGACATCGCAGCTACATAACAATATTACGTAAAGAAGCGACACGGTGACATGGGCAGACCCAAAACCGGCACAAGAGCAGATACGCTTCACATTTTCTTTAGCATGACAGCAACAAGCATTCACGTTTACGTACTCAATATACGTGCAATAACATCGCGACGAAGCACAGGATGGGATACAAAGGCGTTTCCATACCTTTTGGTGGTACCAGCGGGTGGGTCTTGGTAGAAGACACTCATCGGGACGGCTGCGACACCTTTGGTCTTCACAAGCCATTCGACAAACTCTGTGTCAGACTTGCCTGTACACCCAAATGATGGTAATGGCAACGATGTTAAGAATGGTTTCCATAGGCCTAGAAGTGGGGTAGAATGCTACGAACCCCTTAGACTGTCACTACAGCACCATAGTTGGAACGAAACTGGATTGGTATCACAGGTGACTCAGACTTCAAACGAAGTCGAATGATTGTACCCCATATATATGCAGCTGCTGTTTTGCAGTCGTGGTCCAAATTCCGAGCATAACTACAGCAAGCAAAATGCACGTTATGGGTTGATGTCTAGTCTTAAGACGTATTACTTGACTTGAAACCGGGTTCAAACGCACTCATTACCACAGCCTTCTATCGAGGTCACACAATAATATAGCTCTAAAAAAGGAACATCAAGTACGATTATGACGACAGAATCGCGCAATGTATTGATGGGCGTGGCGAAGAGACATTCGAATACGAATTGTAGAACGTCAGAACTTTGATCTCACATTGGCGTGACAATTCAAGTACATATTTACTTTCAATATACACACATACATGGACGCGGTTGTATGATAAACCCATGAGTATAGGTTTCATACGTGAATAAATTCTCTCATACATCCAAGAAAAACGAGTACATAACCAAGGAAAGGAGGAACATTTGGATATATATTAAAGCATACCAGTCTTAGCAACATCAGCAATCAGGAAATAGCCCCCTTCTGGAAGGATTACCTCCACACCGAGAGCTTCTAGTGCAGCTCCCAGGATGTGTGCATTGGATGCGAACATCTGCATAGAAAGGGCACATACGATTAGCACGGTACGTATATAGTACCAACGATCCACTCTGTAGTAGTGCTAACGCCTGGAACCAAAAAAATGTGATTTAGCAGTATAAGCGTAAATCACAAATGATACAATCCGTGACAGAACTAGAGCCCAAGATCCAGAAGATGTGAGCACCGCCCATCGATGAAAATGTGGACTTTTTTCATCCATTAACTCAAGGACTTTACATATCACTGGAAGGTGACGTGGTGAGGCAACATGTGGGGATTGCAATGCAAGGTTGAGCCACTTACATCTTGTCGCGAGAAAGAGATATACACGAAACGTACTCAGAGATCACACATTTCTTACCTTGGAGACAACTAGTTCTGTTGCTGTATCATTCTCGAGTGCGTCCGCTACACCGACTTGTAGCGGAGTAGGAGCACAGTATGTGATGTACGAGTGTAAGGCTTTGAACTGCAATATCATAGGCACAACGGAAACACGTGTTTTTGAACGTTAGTATACATCTGTTTGTGGTCCGACTCATTTGTCAGCAACAGTAATATAGATGTACTAGTGCGAGCTTCTCCAAGCTTAAAACTGATTTTGGATGTGTCGTTGCTAATGATGGGTTGTGTCCGTACTTTGCGCATAGAAAAATAATAATCGATTGCTATTGAACAGTCAAAAAATGGGTGGAGGGTTCACTTCCACAGAATACGACACGAAGGTAGTTACACTCTGGAAAACCCTGAAACTGTAATCGCCCCACGAAGTACAAAACAGTCATAATACTCATTAGCTCTTCAGAAATCAGAGCCATAACAAAGGTCAAATAACAACAATCGAGCGAAGCAAAGTAAACAAAAAAAATCACGAAAAGCTGCAAAATTCAAATTTAAAATAAGAACCGATCAGACTAGTCGACTTCCGGATTCCAGCACTCCCCACAGCCTTAGCTTCAATACAAACACACAGAAACCACTTCCAGAACAGACCGGCACAAATGTATCTCATACCCCGCCGAGCCAATCTGCGGGTCCCAGGGCCCACCCAACTCTCCAGCCGGTGAGATTAAACATTTTCGAGGCGCTGGTTAGTGGTGGCAAGAAACACGTATGAGTACAATA
>NW_014040548.1:152266-158806 GCF_001186125.1 Sphaeroforma arctica JP610
TGAAGTGCAATGAAGATTATCTATACTGGGGTTCGCCATACCATGTATGTACAGCCCTCTCAGGCTCAATCAACGTTACCACCTCATACTAACATCCACGTATCTGTCGTTCGTGGATCTGCATCATTTCGTTAGGGGTCAATCATATTATGCACAACGAATGAAGTAGTCTTATTTTAAAATTGAATACCTTCATTTTCAACTCACATATGTGGTGGCCTGTTTTTGATTCCATTTAGCGTCGTGCATAATGATACTAGAAGATGAACCTCGACATTAACGAGTAACATTGTGTACGAAGTGAATTTGTCAAGGAGGTCTAGTAGATCAGCCGCATAACTTTATATAATAGTGTTGGACAGTTATCGATCAACAATGATGTAATTCTGGAGGCTATGACAGAAAACAGCTAGTATACTTCACAACAAGAGACGCATTGCCCCGTCAGCGAAACTGAACTATATTCGATGCATAGTGTCCCCATACTGTTCTGAATCTTCGTTGATATCCGAGGAGTTTACTTTAAATTTGTCGATAGGACCATATAAGATTGAGCACATCGTTAAGCCGTTTCATTTTTAACTCTTGACCATCCCGGAAGGTCCGATATAGTACACTACTGATAGTCTTGACTGCGCTGCAACCACATTTTATTTTTACTATTTGTCACCGTCTATACCCCTAGCTCCACCTCATTTAAGTATTGCAGCGAAAGGTCTCTGGTTTTTCCTGTCAGGTGATCTATACGCTCCCCTCTGCAAGAAAAGAATAGAATGAAAAGTATTGGCCGCAGATTAAAAATACAGCGAGCCAGGCATAGATAAGTGCTTAACAGGTGCCAGCATGGACGCACGCACGGATACCTATCGGCTATGGTGCATAGTGGTATATATGCCTTGGTGGATGCATCGGATCATGTACAGTAGTACAAAATATGCAGGACACAGCCCACGCAATTTAGTGCAAAGGACACAGTGTCTCCAAGATACACATACGTGCACATATGTAAGGTGCTAACGACAGCACTCTCCACTGTACGTATGAGCAACAGGCGTATTATATACAAACCTAGCGAGAGATAGAGAGTAGACGATATACACTTGCATGCAATCAACTATGAATATATGTGTTTCCTCCAAGACTAAAACGATTGCAATGACTGCACAGACATTCTGAGCGATAGGGGCAGCCCGAATGTAATGCACCTGCGGTATGCAAGTGCACAGCCGAAGTGCCAGTCTTGCAGACAGACATACTGGAGACGCTAGTCTTCGCGTGTACATTATAATATTCTTAGCTTACTCACTGAAGAGTTCACAGAGAAACGCCCCTGGTGCACATTTATACACGCGGCAACTCTATGCGCACAAGCCAACTACTGTCAATCTGTCAACCAGATACATTCCGTGGACAAAACCCCCACTGCAATAAACCATGCTATTACTTTCTCAAGCTCCAATCTGTGCATGCGGTCAACACTACTTACAACAGTGCCATTTCATCCCGTATCGCTGGTCCATCTAGTACCGCACTATCTTGATCATCCGTTCCGCGGATATCTTCCATTGTGTCGGCAATATCGTCAGCGCGGTCTAGCATCTGAGGATGTCAAATGTCACGTGTCACACAAGAAGTAGATGCCATCAGTGAGAGTCGAGTAACTTCATGTGTCTGGGTTAGCTGGATTGTGCGCAATCTCACGATATACTCAGAACATACGGAAATATACGCGTTCAGTCTTTAGGTCCAGGCGATATGAGATAGTAGTTGTATACAGTCCTACAGTAGAGGATCCGGTTGTGCACAGGGCTTATAGATGTGAAGAAGCCATCAAGCATGAAGCCATCAAGCATGACAAACACATGTAGCACTTAATAAATACAACTCGGGTTTGTATACATCGACTACTAAAATGCACATCGTATCTGACCATATCCACCACCTCCAAAAACAGGCAATATTTCACACGTCTCTGACTACATATGCAGCCGCCACCTCCTTGTCCGATATACGCTCACGCAGCCACAGGTCATTGAATACCACACGTACCGAGTCCGTCTTTGGCAGAACATGAACGCTGAGCCTCTCGTTCACTCGGACTAATTCGGCCATATACTTTTTCTGTCGAGTGTGGTATCCAAGTGAATGAATGAGCGGTGATGAGCAACAAAATCTTGTGCAATCTCGTCCATGCATGGATGGCAACTCTATGATAACTTTTGGCATCTCATTCGAAAGTATATAAAAGCAAGATGTTGATCGCTGCAGCATCTTATTCTAAGCCAAATGAAGGCTTGCAGTCGTGGTAGCGCCCCTTAAAAGGCTTAGACTGACACGGACGGTCCTATCTATCTGCGTTCGGTTGTGATGACAACATAGTGGCAAGGATACAACACCGAAAGCGTAGACGAAAACGAAACCCTATGACAACATCCTATAATAGCACTATTGATCAAGGATGTATACTCATCACCTGATGTGTACTTCTGGATCATGGACACATCTACATGGATGGGAATGGTGTATCGCATGACCTCGAGGATGAAGTATGAATATAGATACGGGTCCTTTTCATGATAAACACGTGTATGAATCAGCTTAAGTGGGCCATACACAGCTTGTGAGGATCATTTCGACCAATGCAATTTAGCACCATTCACTAAGCAATACATACTCATCCATACTCTACAATAACTATGTACCGAAAAAGCGACATTAACGCATCGTATGTCCCACAGTTAAGCAGACCAAGATTACATCGCCGTGGTACATGTAAACGATAGCGACTACGTTAGAAGACAAACAATACACATGTATACCTCCGCGTCGGAAAGGAGTGCTCCCTGGGCCCTCGAGTTGTGGATCTCCACAGTCTCATTCAGGTCATTCAGTAAACTCCTCACTTTACTTTCAACGCCGCTTAACTATAGATTGGCGCAGTTGGCAAGTTACGTCAATGGGAAGTATTCATTGAGGTCGCGGCAAACATCGCAGCTCACAAAAAGCAATACTTCTGCAAATGATTCAAAAGTTCTAGAACATCTCCAAAGGGCCGAAAAATGAGGAATCGGGTTTATCACGACAAAGCGCTAGTGACGCGCTTGCATGCTACTTTACCTGTCGACACGAACAAGATCTCATATTCGAACGGATATTGAATATTCAGGATAAGCTATAGTACAGAGCTGTCTTACTTGGTGATATGCGATTCCTGCCTACGGAAAGCAGAAGCAACCAGTTCGCAAACGTCCAAGTAATATGAAGCGACCACTATGCACTATATTAACCGCTACTTGAAGCATGCGTTTTGTCGGATCTTATCAATTCTAGCTATAAGTGGTACTCCGGGATCTTAGCAATTCTAGCTATAGTGTCACTCTGCGACATGTGTCATCTCGCAACAGCCAAATTCAGAGGCTGACAATCATAATCTATTCGTTCATACCCTTTCACGAGTTGCCCCGATTTGCCTTAACGCGGAGTCGATCTCGTTTTCGGTTGCTCGTACATCGTTCGCCTGCTGCGCTATTAATAATTTGCCCTGAAATCGAGACGATTAATTCCATTAGAGGTACACCTCAGTGGCTAATAGATTTGTTGTCAATCACTGAAAACTGTTGCCACCGACAATTGTGTACTGAGCCGAGGGCTTAGAAGGTCTCACACTCTTATTCGGATACATAATCTCAAGCTTGGTTGTCTCTGTACTGAATGGATGCAAAATAATATAGTAATACCTACGGCCGTGTGAATTTAATGCTCAAAACGACACACTTCGAGGTGGTATCCGTGCTTACTTGTTCCTTCTGTGTATGTATCAGTTGTCCCACGGGATAGAAGTTTTTGATGTACTCGCTCCGTACGCGTTGCATGTAACCGGTGAGAAACTCTAATCTGTCCCTGTCTGAGGTCAGATCACTCCGGTATACCGGTACTGTGTATACGAGCGAGGATCATGAACGTTAGTGACAAAGAGTCGACCTCTGTGTAAACATTACATGATACGTCTTCCGCCGAGGGTTTACTGTAGGGTCGCAGGTAGAGATCTAGAACTCGGGCAATCGTTTGCGCCTGTGGCATGCCCATCGTACAACATAATATACACCGAACAATAGAGCATGCGACAACTAACGCAGAGCACATGAATTGAACAAGACGGGGAAAGATGATCACAGTACACCAAAATATGTGCACGCATACTAAGGCCATTTCGGTTATAAAATGATCTGACCCTGAACAAACTACGTCCCAAAATTAAAATATCTGATAAATTTTTTATGACCTAATGTCAGTATTTGTGTAAGGCCCATTGCACCCAGCGCAGCATTTCCAAAGAATAAATGAATGAAGAGTTACAACAGCACACCTCGCGTCATGCCAATCGCCCACCAGAACACCAGACCATCACCACGCACACTCTTGCACCACAATTTTTCCAACGAGACTCAAATCTTTTGCAGCCGTCATATATATATATATATACACGGATGAGTTGATACACAACACAAGATTTATATGCATGGTATGGCCACCTACATTCATTAGCGCGCAAGCGGTCCTCAACCACTCTGTCAAAGTCAGAAACCTTCGAACTGGCTGCATCTGGTGAAAATTTGTTCGCGCCCTTGCCCACAGCTGTGCCTTTGGATACCACGTGGTGCAGGGAATGTGTGATCACATCTCCATCGCGCTTTACGACTGTATGTGTGAATGCGTGCGTGGAGTGTAGGAGTTGCAGCGGCAATAAAAAGTTAGAAGGTAGTATTAGGTACTATGCTTCCGTGCAGAGTTACCTGATTTAAGGCCAGATGAATTTCACAAGCTATCCCCACACATACTACAGCAGACGAAGGGTGATGAACAAGACTAAACTGGCCCATAGTTGGCGCGTCCGATTGAAATTCATAGGCGGCTCAGGACGGACATCATGCAGAAATACACTTATTGTAACTCGCACCGAGAGGAATTTCCTCTGCCGCTCACGCGTAGAAGTGTTGCCACTTCACTTTCGTCGACAAGTACATATTGCGCAGATCGCAACAAGTGCCACAAGATCGTTGCACAACAGTCGCAACAAAGACACATATTACACACATGCTTATAATAAAGTATGCCTTCCATTCTTCACAAGACCGTCGCACAAAAGCCGTAGCAACGACACGTGTACACACACACTTGTAATAAGGAAAGCATTGCTCTCTGCATAAGATAGCCGCAGGACATACCCAGGAGCATATAGCCAGCTCCCTCGCCCGCAACGGTAGCTAGCCCAGCAACGGCCGACCCGGTCGCGCTGTCTGGGTTTTGCATGATTACCAGAATGTGGTTGATAGACGACTGCAGGGGCAAGTTATCCACACCCGTTAGTGAATTGACAATGGCACACATGTTGGGCAGCACAATGCGGAACACTCCGTGCTCGTTGGCGGCAAAGAACCTGCGGTGGAGACGGGGCATGGGGGTGTGATTGTAGGTTGCGTTACTTGTGCCTTTGCGTGCAGGCTGAATGAGAAACTGAATACGTACATTCGTTTAAAATGGAATAAGGTACTCCGTATAACGATACGCCATGGCACATCAGACGGATTGTCAGCCAACAGTAGTAATATTAAACCCTTTGGTAAGTTTCTCGAAGACAGCCTCGAGCGATAGAGTCGGTTGGGTTTGCGGCGAGCTAACTGGACCAATGAATCAATTGGTCGTCATACGGCGGATCTAGCGCACCTATGTAAGGTCTAAGCAAATCGCCCCAGTATCAGATATACGCGAGCAGAGCACCGATACACAGCAGTGAGCTCATACACCATTGCAACTAGGCATAGTATCCTAGACAACATGTATATATAAACAAGACCAAACACATCCTCGCCCCCGTCGAGATTCTACAACGTAGATTTTGTACACCGCTTGATAATATATATATATATATATATATATATGCAGGCGTATGTATACCTGTCATGATGTATTTGATCTTCATAAAGCGATACGGCTGAGTTACCCACCAAGATGCGCTCCATAGTAAATATGTCGTCTGTCTTCACCTCTGTGCCCCAGAGTCCACACAACGGCGTGACCGACATCAGCACTCGTATTTCTCCGCTTTTGTAGCCCACAACACACACTAGCGGAGATTCACTTGGTACAAACAGCGAGCAAGGTTCTCCCAGTTCTTGGGCCGAGTCGACCTATTCGATACACCAAGTTGAAATAGTAAATAAGGGTTTAGCGTCTCATCGGTACTACCACTATGTATGCAGATCGAAAGTTCTACATGGTTACATACACGGCGTTCGTGCTTTATTTCAAATACAACCGTACAAACTTTATTTATTTATGTGAATAATTTAGAATATATGTATAGGTGTCACATGTATACACAGGCACATGCACAGGCAAAGACACAGACACAGACACAGACACAGGCACAGGCACAGGCACAGACACAGACACAGAAATATATATATACATATACATATATATATATATATATATATATATATATATATATATATATATATATATATATATATATATATA
>NW_014040548.1:159244-162477 GCF_001186125.1 Sphaeroforma arctica JP610
TATATATATATACTATATATATATATATATATATATATATATATATATATATATATATATATATATATATATAGATAGATATATATTATATATATATATATATATATATATGTATATTTATACATACATATATATAGATATATATAGATATATACATATATATGTAATATATATATACATACACACACATATATATATATAGATATATATTTTAAANAATTTCGCGAGCTGCACCAGCAGTGAAGCATTGTCGTACATAATCAGAAAGTAACACGTACAACTAGCGTTGGTATCGATCAGCACTGTCAAGCAGTGGTCTTTATAGTGCACTGACATATCGTACACAAAACAAAGGCATGTGTCATATTGCACGAGCGATTAAAGCTACGTAGAATCTTAAACGAGGCAAAACTGAATTTACAAGCTACACTGAAATAACCATAGAAGCAAACGTCGTATTCATCGACTTCTTGAAGCTAACACTCATCAAAGTCGGGCGTACTGTCGATACAAGCATGCCGAGTGAGTGCAACTGATGCACTTCGAACTGCATTCATACTGATATATTGACGTGCCCGAACATAGCTAGGGGTAGGTGGAATACTAATCAACAATGGCAAAGCACTCCATACATTTCCTGACGGCCTAGCTTCGACCCGTTGTACCGGACTCCGTAATGCTGGCGCAGTTAGACATTGGAGTGTGTGATCGTCAGAAGACTCTCCTAGCAGGGCAATGAGGCGACAAAGTCGTGTTAGTACTTACCAATCCTTGTACAAGTCGGCACGAGTGTGATCAGTGCTCACTTGGACGACACGGTGACAATGGGGCGATTAGAGCTTGGATGAACATGCACGTACCCACTGATATCCATGTGATATTCGACAACAAACGGGAAAGTACATGGTATCAGTTGACTGAAAGTCTGTCTTACGTACCGAGTGGTGAGCGGACTGTAGGACAATAAAAAAATATTTTTTCGTGATAAAGCGCATGTGTACTGACGAGAAAGGTACACTTTGTTCTATGCTTTTACCAAAGAGATAGGATACGGATGTCATACCATCTGCTTGTGTCAATTGCTCGGCCAGTTTATCCACCCAAGCGCTCGTTATAGCGAGCTTCCGTTGCGTGGACGGGTTCTGTTGTAGCTCACTTAATTCCGCAATTCTATATGACAAAAGTATAAAGTGAGTACCGATGAAACGGATATTCACGATAGCGCATTATACTTAATGTGATGTATACCAAGCTGCTTTCCAAATAATAACATATATACACACACACGAGCGCACTACTGAACACACACACAATATGTGCACCCCTAAACATAAACAAATACACCACACCAGCGTCGCCGTCAATAACGCACATACCCTTCCTGCATCTGTAGTACATCATCCCAACACAGATTGCAGTCTTTGGGAACAACCGGGCACAGTGTGGTAATGGACCCATCGCTAAGCAACACACGCGCTGCCATGGACGCCCACCCACGCGATGCCGTGACTTTGCCTGTGGTCGGCAGGCTCATAGAGACAACCGATCTGGTATCGTTACCTGTGCACACGGCGACTGTTGGTGTATTCGTGCCGAGACGCGATGTTGGTATGAGAAATGATTGCAAGGTGATGATACAGGCGTGATAGTGCACTAGATTCGATGTACAACAACATATATTGGATATGTGACACAACGCTCAACATTCCATATCACGTTGTAATACAGCCAGAAAACGCAGCGAGTGTCATAGAAGAGCGTGCCCTGTCAATACACATACACACACGGACCACGAACCACCAGAAGTGCAACCACAAGCGAACAATTCCACTCCCATAGCCTTTATATGACTGTACCTTCCATCTCACATTCATCGATATACGCTTGTTTGGTGTACTCATCCCTTAACACACGGGCGAGATTGTACAGACGCACATAACCATCGCTAGTCAATACTAAAACATGTCCGCCGTGTCTGCTCAGTGTGTGCCATTGAGCTGATCGAATTGTCACATGCGGTAAGTTTTTGTGCAGGCGTCGCCCAATGCATATCGGCTCCATCCCCGCACTGTGTAGCACAAAAGCAGCGGAAAATAGGACTTGTAGCTATGATTTGTTCGTGAGTTAGGTGTATGGGGTCTATGCACGTGTGTGATAGTACGAATTCGAAGACCATAGTTAGGATAGTCCATCAGCTAGTCCGACGGCGTAGTTTCACTAATAGCTGTGAGGATATCCAGATAGATTAAACAAGCCGGCTGCATACATGTACAAAAGTATGAGTGACTAGATGTAAAGGTGTAGACAGAATATGAGATACTATACAAGAGAATCGATGTTCAATTCATGAAGAAAAAAAATGTACCTATAAAAAGCGTGTATACGATCTCTCTGCCGGGAGGATTATTAACTGCTAAGCGATTCACAAACACAAATACACAAATTCATGACGAAAAAACCTACAAAAACCTACCCCAGGAATGGGGGCGACCCAGGCGCGCACTCCATGTTGCGCGGGGGCAACCTGCAGCAGAACAGAGCATTTGTGCATTGCAGCAGCGCATAACTGCACATAGGATTGACCTTCATTGCTTTCACTGTCGCAATGTTTGGTTGAGGCTTCGACAATGTTATGAATGAGGCTCCAACCTCCGGTCTATTTAGAGGGATCACACGCAGTCCGAAGGGTATAGGACTGGCACCACATGATCGACCGGAAACAGTTTCGCCATCATCGTCCAGATGAGCAATTCTGCCAGAAAGACGATAGGTTACAAAGAAACGAAAAGAATGTTCAGAGCGCATTCTTTTATACGTTATAAATACTTACATACACACACACACACACACACACACACACACACACACACACACACACACACACACACACATATATATATATATATATATATATATATATGTAAACATGTATATATATATACATATACATATACATATATATAGTTATATATATATATATATATATATATATATAGTAATATAGGTATATATATATATATGTATATATTATATATATATATATATATATATATATATATATATATTACGTATATATATATATATATATGTATATATATATATATATACGCAACCACGCGCACACCAAGGCCCACGCCCATGCCATCACCCACACCCACGCGCACACCCACGCGCACACCCACACTCACACCAACTGTCCCACCACACACACAGATATATACACAAAAACAGTA
>NW_014040548.1:163780-166833 GCF_001186125.1 Sphaeroforma arctica JP610
ACACACACACGCACACACACACACACACACACACATATATATAAATATATATATATATATATATATGTATATATATATGTATATAACGCACAATTCCACTTGTGCATGGATTCATAAGCTAAGTTATGACACAAACACACACACACACACACACCCGAATGTGTTATTTCCAATCGGCACTGCAGCGGGGGGTACCCATGTGAACGCCGTGTCACCCTGCACGTCTGTCAGATTATAAGCACCCTCGTCATCGGTTTGTAGTTCGACATTACGATCGAATCGAGCTGCCAGGTCAAGGTCGCTTAGACCCTTCTGAATGACGTCGTTTATAGTCATCGTCCTAGCTGCATTCAAGTCCAACCAATAAGTTATATACAGGACTAACTATTGGTATAGAGGTACACTCAGATACTTGCCTGTGACTCTTGTTCTATTTGTATAAATTTTAGACTACAATATTTGTTGCAGTATTGTAAAGAGAGAGAGCTGGCTACACGTAACACGATAGAACCTCAGAGTTGTCAGATCACAAAAAATAATAATTTCATCGCTCAAAATTGCCCGCCAAAAGTATTCTGACGACAAACCGAGAAATCTATTTTTTTGTTTTTATATATATTAAAAAAATAAGTAAAAGCACTTCATACACACGTACTGCAAAGGCATAAATAGCTGCATGTGTCTATATACTATGTTATGATATGTATGGCTTGCTCTATAGTTGATAGCACCGATTATCTCAGTGACGGGCAAAGGTCAGTATGGAATACATTTATTTTTCTAGACAGACTACTTGATGGATAGAACACAATAGGAATGAGCGTATAAGGCATTCAAACTTCAGTATGTCATTCAACTTTATTTACATTTGATTACTACTGCTGCTAGGCGGATTTAAGTACAGGATATATAAGTATTTTCTATTCCCGGATATAGAAAATAAGAGCCGAATTCTTCTGCAAAATCTCCGTGTGTTTCTCCGGCACATCCGTTCCAAAGTCAGATATCGTATCATCATCGAACAGAATCGTCTTATTCTCCAGTGAGCTAAAACATGTGTAATGTCCTGAGCGCATCTCGGCGCCCAGATGAGTTACTACCGACACTGGCGAGTAGGTGACTAACGCGTGTTTCTTCTCACTAGCCTGCCTCGGTAGCAACTGTGTGGGTAGTTCACAGGTAATGTTTCCGATACGCACGGGTCGCTGTGACTTGCCCAGTTCGCCGGTAGTCATGTCCAACTGCGTGCGCACAATATGCACAATCAGGAACGTCGGCATACGGAAGAACTTGTTGATTCGCGATGTGTCTGGGTGCGATGTGTTGCACGCCCCACACCGCCACCCATCCAACGGCTCGGAGCTGACCGTCTCATTAAACAGCGCCTGCACAGTGGTCTCCGACGTCTCACTCCCCACAGACAGACTGAGAATGTTATTTATATCCGGACGTACCTGAGTGACCACCCGGCAGTTACCGCAATAGTACGCGGTGATGGTCTGGTACGCCAGACTGGCCGCAAACTGCGCTGCCCCCACAGAGAAGCGCTCGTTCCATTGTAGGTCTGCCATCACCTCGTGTACTGTCGCCGTGCCTTTAATCAGATCGTCAAAGGTATCAAAGTTGATTAGTCTCTCCTCAGATGTGGCCGCGACCGCTTCGAGCGTCTGTAGTACAAATGTCAGCCACTCGTGCACATCCTGCTGTTGCTGCTTAACCCCAGACTTGGGCTTCTGCACATTGGACTCGGGGAAGGCCGACATCGCCACCCGGAACGCGTCCATGCACTTCTGTGGCTCGTCCTTGCTTTTGGCTTTCGCATTGTTGGCCAGGGATTCCAACAGCGGGTACAGCGTCTTCACCACGGGCTGTTTCTTAGCAACCGCAGGGTCGGTGGGCTCTCTGTGCGACAGCTGGGCCAACAGAGGACGCAGCTTGCCGTTGAAGAAACTGTGCGCGAGGGCCTGGCTCACCGAGTTCATGAAGCACAGGTTCTGATTCTTCGCATTCGGCAAGCCAACAGGCACGGTGACTAACGGGCGCGTGTTCTTCTTCTCTCCCGCATTGCTGCCACGTGGGGTGGGGGGCCCTGGCGCAGGCGAGTTCTTTCCACTGCCACTGGTGGCACCGGAATCAAACGGAGATCTAAAATCGTAGGACAGTGCGGAACTACGGCGTCTCCCCAGTGAGGCGCGGCCGCCTTTGGCTGAGTTCTGTGTGGCGGTGAGTTGATCGTCCAGGTCTGTTAGTAGAGTCTTCATGTCCACAAACCGGTCAGGCTGACGGTTAATTTCTAAAAATGTCTCTACCGAATCCTGCCACGCCCGTTGTGGGGTGCCCACCGCGTGGTAATCACGGGTCATCACTCGGTTGAACTGTGGAGATAAACGTGGGGTTGGTTAGCAACAAAGCATGCAAAATATGGGATCGCAAATCATGTGCGGTGTAGACATGGAAATGATCCGGGGTATTTTAATGCGGATGATCGCGTTTTTTAAGTGAAGAAAGCATCGGATAGCAATCAGAAATTTTGTCATATTTCCCTTAAACAATGTGCAATCTTCGAGCCAGGCGGCACACATATCACACTGTAGCAAATAACAAACTGATGCTGGTCTGAGAATTATTCAAATGTTACATAGAAATGTCGAATTGCTAGTAACGTGGGCTGTGAATCAATTCGACATAATCTAACTAGAGTTAGGAGGACATAGTTAGATAAATACGAATCCAAGACATACATATCAATACACGATAAATGGAGATGAATATGTAAGCATATTTGAAATGAAGTATATGGATACAATTGTACATATATATATATATATATATATATGTATATATATATCTATATTTGAATACATAAATCTATAAATCTATAAAACGATATATATATATATTTATATATATATATATATATCTATATCTATATTTGAATACATAAATCTACAAAACTAATAAAACTATATATATATATATAATAAATATATATATATATAATATATATAATATAATATAATATAATATATATGTATGTACGGATATAACAGGTA
>NW_014040548.1:167242-168628 GCF_001186125.1 Sphaeroforma arctica JP610
TATATATATATCGCTGCAATGACAAAAATTGGTAGTATTCAAGCAGAATTTACCATGGCGCATTTTGCCATTAAAAATATGATTACGATGGATATGGCTTCGCCGTGGGTGTAGACGTCCTTCTATATTAAAATTCAAGCACACAAATAAAAAACATTCTGCAATCACAGCCAAGCAGCATTCCATATATAACTTACCTTAGGATAAAATATAACGCCCATGTGGCTGGATATTTCTTCGAAAGTGACTGTGTACAGCAGCATGCAATCCCATTGTGGTGACACATTGAGATTCCACATTAACTGCGATGGGTAGTTGGGCCACTCGACGTTAATTGTCTGTCGAGTGACTAATGCTTGCAACACATCGTCCAGCTCGTCTTTCAACGCTAATAGTAATGGATTAGAGTTATCCATAATGATAGGTATTGTAAATTCTATATCTAAATATCGAACTAGACTACGCTTGTCCCGTCTTCAACTAGGTACTCTCAGTGCCTCTCTTATACATTGATCTGAGTTACCTGACAAGTGTCCACACCTCACTGGAGAATATGTATATATGCGTGGTTATGAGATATATTCATGTACTAATATTAGAGTCACAGACTCATATATGGCTATGTTTCAGCCACGTAAATACTCTATATATGTATTTTATAATAGAAATACAAAATAGTTTATCCTTGATATGTAGTATTTATGTTTTGTAACATTTTAATGGTGGTAAAATACATTTGTTCCATATATAAAATAAATAAATAGCCGTATTCTCTTGGTTTTTAGGGGGTAAACTGAATAAAAGGTTCGGTACTATTTTCGAATCTTCGGAAAGTCTGAAGTTTGAACACTCTCGACGCTCTACATCGCGCAGTATTTATAATTTATAAATATGATGCCTGTAGCTATGTAAATATCGTATATATGTGTATATGGATATAGATTTAGATATATCGACGTAAACGAGTCACCGATAAACCTTCACGTACGCATAACTTATTATAATAATGGGAGCGAGGTCACCTTTCCAAGGCGCGCAAGGCGTAGTACCATACCTGCCGGCGGATAGTGGTGTAGATAAACAAGTGGTTAAATATCTGCCAGTGGATACTGACTGGGATACAACGGAGTGTTATATGATCGTCTCTGCAGGCGAAAGTCGTTCAAGGGAAGATGCTACATCGCTGCTGAATAATGTTCGATGGAGCTATGTGATGTCTGATCCGGCGTTCAAGGAAGACTGTGGATTCAAGGTGTGTTTAAGCACTTTGGAATGAGGTACCTATGTTGTTGTTCAGCTTTTAAGTATCGTATGCGTGGGCGTATCAGAGTGGACGTTGATTTGATTCTGACGCTTCTTATGTTTGTGTATTTTTGTAGTATATAT
>NW_014040548.1:169689-178611 GCF_001186125.1 Sphaeroforma arctica JP610
TGTTGTTTATGTCCTAGATACAGGGTAATACATATAGAGTATATTGTATGTCCTAATTACATTGGTATGGGGAATCAGTTTATGGAATACATACTGCCACTTGTAGTTCTTGAAGACACATCTTGTATGAAAACTGTGCAAACTAAGAACTTTTGTACACTGTAGTAGATTTGAGCGTCGCATTCTGACAATATTCTTTGAAACACGATTACCATGACAGAGAGACAGGACACCGACTCGTCCCAAAAAGCGGGTATTCAACGATGAGCCCGAAACAAATCATCTTTTCGAGGCCAGAATTAAACGCACGAAGGTCTTGGATAAGCCGAAAGCACAACTGGTGTCAAAGACGGCTTCTGTGCTCAAAGCGGCACTAGACAAGATCAAAGAAGACGAAAAAAAAATTCAGACACCCGCCAAAGTTGGTCCTCCCGCTGTGTTCACAAATATGATGCGCTCATCGGCAAACAGTATGTGTAGTGTGCGTGGGCTTGGTATGGATAATCTTTGAAACGGGCGTGTGTACAGTAGCGTGTTCCGTTGTTCACATGTGCGAGCGTGTTCATTTCACGCGACCATTGGCGTCTCGATCGGTTACAAGTCGATACGGGCTTTTATAGTACTTTTGGCACACCCCGTATTACTGTTCACTGTAGTTGACGAATATCTTTCTGCAGTTCTTCGCTTCATGTAGTCACTCCGCTGACCAGAGCAGTGCTCACTGACTCAGCTATGTTGATGATGGTGACTGTATCTACACGTGGTGACTCAAATACTACCAACCCTATCTTCATTCCCGATTAACACATCATCCGCCTCAAATACTCTTCCCATCGCAGTCACATCGTCAGTGCCACAATCACCAAAGCCCGGATTCCATCTAAAATCTGGTACTCATCACTCGGGTTCTACACCCCCCGCAAAACCGGCTAAGACCCCGTTTGGAAAGTTCGGAACCTCTCCCACTGTCACAGATTCGAGTGTCTTAAAATTTGGTACAGAACCAGCAGCCCCAGCCGTGAATGTGAGCGAGAGTCAAACAGCTGAACCCAAATCACAGGACAAACCCCGCACACAGGTACAGAAATCGGCACAAAGTTCGATTGTGTTTGGCTCTAGCACCTCGAAGAGCTTCCCGTCAGCCACGCCCAGGAAGGATATGGCTCACGAGAGTGCGTTAGGGAGTGCTATATCGAACCCATTTGCAAAGACTGCACAGGACAGCGTGCCATTAGAGCCCTCCACAAGAGAGGACAGTACGTCCTCGGCCAAACCAGTGGCTGCACAGACACCACAGAAACTAGCCCCGGCGAAGGGAAGGACCTTTGGCTTACCCTCAGTAGCGGGTGATGGGCTGGGTAATAAGCCGAGTGGAGTTTCTGGCCGTCTTTTGGGACCGCTGAGCGCACCCACAAAGGTAGGGACGATGCCGCGCACGAGTGTAAAACAAATCATGGACAAAAAATATTAATGATACCACTAATGCGTCAGCTTCCGGGGAAGCAAATACAGATCTGCGTCAAAAATTAATGAACAATACTGCTGCAACTCAGAGTGTGGGGGGTGCTTTGCCGAAGGGGTTTGGGGCCCAATCATCGGCCCCAACCACGTTTAACCCGGTTCAGAAGACCACACCCATTTCTCATAGTCGAGAGCCAGCACCTATGGGATCTGGAATGGGCCAGTTTTCATCGGGACGTAGCCAAACGGATACTGCAGCTGGACCTCTTTTTATTTCCAAACCCCCACAAACGAATGTTCCTGTATTAGCGAAAACAGATACACCTGCGACGACAACTGAGGCACCATCGCCACCTGGGGCGACAGCAGCTACTATCAGCCTGCCATCTGGGAAGGAGAATGTACTGGGGGAAAGGAATCCAAGTGTGCTGGCAAAGCTGACGAGAGGATCGTTAATGGCCCCACTGGTTTTGGGAGTCCGGAAACGTTGACTTTGTTTACATGCCTGTGTTTCATAGTCAATCTTGCTTCAAGGGTTGATTGCGTGCATGTAATTAGGTGTCTACTTCAAGAAGTTTGATGTGTTCAAAATCAGATCGACGGTTGCCAGCAAGTGGTGGGCTACTGCACGTACACAGGACATACCGCAATTTTGCAAACAATTCCGAGTATGGGATCAGGTGTAAGCGATCATACATCGGTTGCGATCTATCATCATCTAGATAGTGCCAGCGCAGTCCAATCGTCAATGCTTGTGACTAAGTGTCACTTGCATACATCTAACTGTATAACCCAAATACACCATCCTGTCTGTAGGCGTACAGGAACAATATAAGCGTAGCGAAATAAATATGTAGCCCGGTCTGTCCTCTCATGCACTTGCGGTTAGTCACCTTATGGATTCCTTTCTATATAAATTTTTGAACTGCACACTGCAACTTGAACCATTGTGTATGCGGTATTGGGGCCTGCGATCGTTGCTAAGGCAACCCGACTCTGTTAGCTTCGGACCACTCTACGACAGTACGACAGGCTCGTACAATACTTCCTTTTAAGGAGAATAAAATGTGATTTGTTCAATCCGCAGTTCTTACGATGTAGATAGCATCCGACGCTTCTATGGGATGACTGCCTACTACTAACTGCTGTAGCTCGCGAATCCTACGTTACTGAAAAGTATGTTTGATGTTGATCAGGCAGTGTATGTATGCTGGAAAAAGGGTAGTAAAGGAAGTACCAGAATGACTTTGGGAGATTGACCCGTTTTACTGACACACGAAGTGTTCACGATCTAAACTTAATACTTCTACAATGCCAGACGTGATCCCAAGGGCCAAGGAACTGCGGAATGGGGTGCATATATGAGTACCGCGAAACGAGTGTGTTTTTCCATATTATAGTCTTATGTGTTCTCAGTACAACCTCATTGTATGCGACCTTGCTGCATCATCACAATCCGAACCCTGCTCGCTGCTATGACCAACACTACTATAAACATATTAACAAATTACCCCTCCACTTACACAACCATAGAATGATTATAAGCCGGATCGGCACTTTTTTAGACGCCATCACAGTTGTGCGTGCTAAACGTAAGCACGGGCTTAGATCCTCGTATGATCTCCAATGGTACACGTGGCCATACTTGCCTCAACACCAACCGTTACTTTAACTTTATTTTATTTACCTTTCGTTCTTATTCTTTGGTTGTCTATCGTCCATATAGATTGATACAGTTTACAATCTAAAAACCCGCATTTGACCGCACACAAGTCTCGGGAGCCCTGCCCTGTCCACGTCTTCGTATACTGGACCGCCTCTGTGGGGTGGACCCTTGGTTCGCACAACCACCTACGCGAGAGCTGATTCCCAGGATTCCGTCCCACTCCACGTATCGGATCCAATGTCAAATTTACTATGTTTAGTGCCTTGAATTTAACTGTCCGGGATAGCAGAGATGTCCGGCCGAACTTTGTGTGGAATCACGTGTGGTGAAAGGAGGCTTAAAGTTTGCATGTCTGATTACAATCAGATTGTTGTCGATTGATGCTCTATTCCCACCGAACAAACAAGTCTAAAACACCCCAGTTGATACTATTCCCGCTTAATTAGAGCCTTTCGGTTTTCTCTCATACATGTCGCGAGCGTGTCTACGTATATACATACATAGGCATACAGCACCCCGAGCGCACTATACACAGACGTCATCAGAAGAGGCACGAACTCCATCGCATCTCCGAAAAGGGCGGTGTGGAGCAACGTTGTGTACACCCACAGGCCCAGGAAGCCGAGCATGTAAGCATCCTCCAGATGCGAAAGATACGTGGTGTGCGAGCTGATTGCATTTGCCTTGCAACTGAATAAAGAATAGGCGTATAATAGGTAATTAGCAGGCGAGTGGGTGGTATCCGCAGTGCTGTGATCAAGACGGCAAGTATTTGATAACAGGATTCGTGAGAATGTACTGATGAATTCCTCACGGATGTTTTCTAGCTTTGTTAATTGCACGGGGTTGTAGAATGTACCTCGACCCACATCACATCGAGGCATGGTGAATGGGTGTGTTAGAAAAGTACTGCCTACTATTTGGGTAAAAAAAGCCTTCCACGCCCAGCCGTAGATAACCGTGCTGCCATGTACGGCACACTAAATACACACAGCAGTATTGTTCTGATAAAACTATAGAACATGCCTATACAATTCGTCCCAAATCAGGCACTCAAACACTCACCTGGTACTGAATGCCATATACGCGTAGCCGGTATACAGCAATAGCAGACTAGCCTTCACCGGTACTTCCTGAGGCATGTACAACAGCGGAAACAGCGCATATGTCCCCGACAAGCTCAAGACCATCAGCACTCTTTGCAAGTTAGCATTCGTGGTGGACAGCAATCTGTAAGTGTGTGGGAGTATGGAGTGATTAGGATAACAGCCTTCGAACAATGCTCCCTACACACTTTTCTGCCGGATCACTCGTGTTAAACAGAAATAATTCTTGACAGCTTATGACGTCACGTACTGTGTCGGGTGAAGCAATCACTAAAACACACGTCTTGGATCAACGCACAAACATAAAA
Organism: Sphaeroforma arctica JP610; assembly: GCF_001186125.1. NCBI lineage: Eukaryota > Ichthyosporea > Ichthyophonida > Sphaeroforma > Sphaeroforma arctica. The sequence goes on from NW_014040548.1 coordinate 174,231, forward strand.
TATACTTACACCAATAAATGAATGCGTGCATCTGCATGTAAGCCATCTCATATTCTATACACTTACGATGTTGTGTAATTGTATCGACACATAAATGCGTAAAACTATGAACAGACAAGTTCTGCATTTTTACGCATTTATATGCACGCCAATTCATACATGTATTCATATTTTAGGCTTAAAAATACATAATGCATTAAAGTCGCATATATAAGCGCATCCAACTATAGTACCCGTGTATGATAACTATTGCAATCTTTAACAGTAACTACAACCATACCCATACTTATATGTGTCCTACAAAAGAATCCGTACGAAAATGCATACTCGATGATATTCCGGCCATCGATGATGTTCCGGCCATTAGCAGCGATAAACAACATACAAGCACAGCAACAGCCTACTCCTGCGAAGCAACTCATTGAATGCTCTGCAGATTCAATCTCTCTGCACAACCCTTATACAATTACATTCTCACACTTTCCATACAAAAATATTACTCTCGATTCCCAAAACGGCGTATACCTTTGCCCCCAATAAATACAAGACCAGCCAAATAGTAACCGTAAACATACATGACAGGCAACAAGCCCGTGAGCACAGCCTTCTCGTGCACATGCCACCCCAGCAAAAATACTGTGAGACCGCACAGAGCCACCGCCCGGAGAAACAGATCGCCATTGACCTTCGCATGCTCTATTCTCCCGAGTTGTCCACTTCCCGCGTCATCGTCGCTTCCGCCACTCTTTCTTCCAGTGTTGTGTATTTTGTCATAATTTTCTGTGGTTTCCGCCTTGATAGCCGATTCCGTACCTGTCGGTGTAGTGGCTGTCCCGGGATTGGAACCGACTCTCTGTCTCAACCCCGTAGTAGAGACATGCCCTACAACAGGACTCGGGGTCAAAGGTTCCCCTCCGATATTTTGACCAGATGTACTGGCAGACACACCCTCCGCCTCACACTCGCAGTTTGGATCGGGAACACATGCTAACCATAGTCCACAAAGACATGGCACTAGAGCAGCCAGAATCAAGGCTACCGTCACGGAAGGTGTGACATGTGGCAAAAGAACGAACTCAGCCTCGCCAACCACTCCTGAGGTCATGCTACGGCTGCTTGAGGTATGCTTGCTGTGTGGGCCAATCAGTTTCCTGCACGCCACCTGTATCGTATGAATAGTAGAGCGTTATGTATGCATATCACGTGAAGAGCAAGGGGTGCATGTTGAGCAGAGCAGCGTGTAAGCGCTTTGGGTGGTGCTAAACGTGGGCGTGCCAAGTGAAGCTGACTGTGAGCGCATTGGTGAGAGTGTATTTATGCATAGTAGCAAGAGCTGTTTGTAAGAATGTCATTGACAGCTGCATTTTGAGCAACCATACGTTCTTTGCCCATAGAAGGAAACAGGGGACCACATGAATACGCGTAGTAGAGATCAGGTATTCCTGAGTCAATTCTATTTGGAAGGTCTTGTTCTTGTAAAGATAGATGAGTGAGACAAAACAGTTCTGGACCATGCGTTCAAATAGGAACAAACCACGGACAGCCTTGGCAGACGACTCGCTAATGTCTTTCAATGCAACAATTCATTGCTCACCGTCATAAAAAACACTTCAAGGAGTATACACTTATTTATAATATCCAAAGCGCCATACCAGAACTTTGTCCAGGAATGCATATAGAGCCCAGACATTTGGGGCCCAGTACGCATGGAGCAAGCCTCGGTGGAACGGGAACAAACGCGACATAATCTGCTTAAAGGCAGTATTCATCGCTGGCACCGTGTAAACGTTGCTATCTGAAGTTTCCATAGAGATAGGTAAAGTGGCGGATGCAACCATGGACAAGATGATTGGCCCGAAACTCAGGGCGGTGGTGAATACCACAAGTAATCCCAGGCGTAAGAAACGTCTGCATACAGCACCCGGATGAAGTACATGAATATTAGTGCAAGACAGCGGTGTTCTGGCGGCGGATGCATACTTCAGTGGGCAATTAGAATAGTTTAGGTGATCCGTCTCGGAAACAAAGCATTTACGAAGATTTGTTGAACAAGGCGTACTGTGCAAACAAACACAGCGTCATGGTAGCATATCGTCTAGTTATCTCTCAGTGCCTCAGAGGACGGTGTATTTCGATTGGAAAAACAGGTGCGCTGACCGCAATGACGAGCTTTAGTTTATATATGAATACATAATAAACATGCACCGCTTTTTCGAGTGATTGATAATTCGCTTCAGCAGAATCAAAAAGCAAGCAAGCCATACTGGACTCGTTGTGTAGTATATCACATAGCACATACTGGAAACTCGGCAAGATATAGATCGATAATACCATGTTTGGCAGAGTGTCGTAATATATCGCAGCATACGTACGAACCCACAAGGATCCGAACAGTAAAGCCCCTTGGTATACCTCCATTCAATACGGGTGCACATGAACTTGATTTGAAACATTCAATAATACTTAAGTTCGTGTGAAATCTTCTTGTAGAAGCTCAGAACGTAACCGTGGTGCGGTCGGTAACAGCGGTTGATGGTATTTACATACCTATAAGCAAAGCTGCCTTTTTGTGTGAAGCAATAGCTGCGCAACAGATAAATGCCGAACGCGGGGGCCAGGCCCAGGTATAGGTGTTTCATATTCAGCAGCAGTGTGTAGAGGAACGCTCCTTCTAGTACCCGTCCCTGTTGTATTCTGGTTATAGACAACACGAGCAGTCCTGCAGAGAACCAACCCAAAGTTGAAACGCTACAATTATGACAAGTATAGGAGACTTTCAAATATTTGTTTCGGTCCACGGAAAACTAACAACAAAATCACTGCTTCGAATATCGGATGGCAATCGGGTGATAAGAACTACCCACATCAGAGATAAGCGTGAGCATGAACCTGTAGTACACTCTAATATGTCTCTCCGAGCTGTTCATCAGCGCTCGACCTCTTAGATGGTACGGCAGAAAGATACTCTGAGCGGAAAAAAATAACATGCCCCGTAAAAGAACAATACAAGCCTAATAATAACATACCCAGTAGAACGCTGTTGTACTGAAAGTGGATGTGGTCCAACAGCAATAGTCCGCAATTAAGAACAACCAAGCACACGCACGTGTGGCGCTGTCGATGTGTTATAAACTGTGTCGATACATATCTGCAAGAGTGTTCAGTCGAGTACGCGCAAATTGTGAAAACCCTATGGTGGCTAAAAGACACAATCGATACTCGCGTTCAAATAACGACCATGCACAGTGGCTTTATGAGATTTGCTATCGTGATCGAGGTGTGAGTAAAGACTCTCACTGTCTGTGCTGCATGGACAATTGGGGTATGAAACAGACAGGATGAACAAATCCACAATCATGAACCGAACACGCTTAAAAATTAAGACACTTTTCGCAAAGTACCACCTACTGGGTCACGGCATAGTACAACACCAGATCAGTCGCTATGACACTGAAGCGCTGAAATAGCACTGTATTCCTGGATGCGTAGTTCAGGTTCGCAATCTGCAATGATTTGTATATAAGGTTTGTGGAAGTGCTTTAAAATAGCGCGTGGCAGATAGAAAGACAAAAATTGTACGCTTCAAATGCGCTAGAAATGTATTCAAAGATTAGTATGCTACCAACTATATTAAGGTCACCGCAGCCCAAAGCCTTCGGTCTATGCCAGTACATACTAGAAGTATATATTGCTAAAATTTCGTTGGCCACATACCTGCAGCATTGCAGGGTCCCAGTACACAGCCAAGCATGAGAGAATATACTCAAACCAAGCGAACGCCGGCGGGTAGTCGAGAGTCCATATCGAGGTGTCCTTTAATGCAAAAATTTCAGCAGTAATGAGATTAATTGAAACAGATTTTGATGTGTCTAAAAAAATCGCAACTGCAAATGAATATGTACAACTATATAATTAAACATGAACAACACAAGGAAAAGAACATACTGAATATAAATTCACGTAGATATCTAAATTCAAAACTGCGTCTCTGCATATAGAACAAAGACAGGTATTGTGCCGTCTGTATGAGTTTTTTAAATATGACACTCCCATAAAAATTATGAACACTAGCAACTTTCTCAGAAACAGAAAATATCAGAGTAGAGTATACCTCATAGTACCACCGCGAAAGTGGCAGAGAGTGAGTGATGGCCAACCAATTTCTGTGGACCTCAAAATCTGTAGAACGGCTGATACACGCGAAGAGAAACACCAGATATAGTTCATTAAAGTTTAGTACAACGTGTACTATCAGACCCCATGTAAAATAGGGGCGTGTTCGAGCAACTTCTCAAGTTGAATCTTGTTCTCATAGAAGAACACAAGCGTAAAAAACCCCTTAATGAGAACATCGTCTCACGAAAATCTATACATACACATA
>NW_014040548.1:178716-183147 GCF_001186125.1 Sphaeroforma arctica JP610
TAGACCAGTTTGAATAGCAGATCATCCACAGCGTTTTTTTTCGCGTTGTAACTTGAGAACTGTGATACAAATTACTGAAATTAGGTGGTTCAGTAGACAGGGCTTGTTTCAGCCTTTTAATTTGAGACATTCATTCTCCGAATATCGTAAGGAATGTGATCAATTTTGGAAAAATTTACGCTCTTCACACTTTGGCATCACTGTTTTGACGATATATCGCTTTTGGCCATCCATCCTGCTGTCTCCATATTTGAGTACAGTGTGAAAGTCAACTGATTTTGTTTTTAAGTGTATTATACTATTCTCATCCTGGCAGCGATAGTATTCTTATTTTCTCATGCTAAAGGTGTATATGTCGAAGTTGTCTTTGATCAAATACATACTTTCGAAGGTACACTTCAGTGACAAATACTTACTAGGTATCCAGAAGAAGTAGCTTAATTGCCGACGAGAACAGGAATATTCGCCACATCTCGTAATGTTATTCCACTATCCCTTTAATACGTCATTATGTAGTGTCACTCTACTACTAAACCACGCAAAACGAAAAGTCTAATTGTCTCATTTAGAGGGCTATTGTGTGTACAGTAGCTTGAAAGCAAAAAATAGTTCAAGCTCTCATCTCATAGTCGGGATATACTCGATATATTTACATATTTTACAATCTACTTCGGCAAGAGAAGTTAAATGCATAAAATCTATTTTGTTTTGTTTTGTTTTTAAAACAAAAACATACTTTTAGTGTCATTTTTAGAGATGTCAAGAAGTTATACATATTTATGTGTACATATTTAGCTCACCCCCAGGCCACCAGACCACCAACCCGCACCCACCACGCCCACGCCCCACGGCTGAGATGGTGTAAAATCATAGAGGATGTTTGTATTTACATATTTTTGTACATATAAAAAAAAATCGATTTTGTAAAAAAAAACAATCACAAACAGTTTCGAAATATATCGTTATTACGTCATCAAGATCTCAAACCCGTGAGCTGAGCAGACTGTGTTTGGTTGCAATTGTCATGCTGTTTTTAATAAAGTATTTCTTTATTAAAGTTCTTGTATGTATGTCTGTACGTATATTTGTGTACATAGCTTGTTTCATTGTTCCGTGTATAAATGGAATATTTCCCAAAAACCAAATGAAAAGGAGATAGAAACATGCGTGTTCGATGACATGGAAGTTCTTCGTGGAATATAGCGTTAACCACTTTGACGCTTAAACTATCTACTTCTGATATGTAGCTTTGTAACCTAGAATATGCAAGGAACGCCCCATAGGGCCATGATAAATTTCAATCAGATGTACTTTGTGCAATGAGCAGTACAAAGTTGAAGACTATATGTAGATGCATGTAAACACGTATTTCAAACACCCCTAGGTAACAAGCAATACGGTACTGAAACTTTCGACATATATGACCCTAAGAGCAACTGTGAAAATAAAATATCATGTAATAATATTTAATTTGCAAGTCAACAGTACAACAGTCTACCCTACTAACGATTGTTCGACTGTTTAGAAATCCACATCCTTTCTCGATTGCTGCACCTCTAACTTCTGCTTAGGCACGATGGAAACAAATAGACCAGATGGCATAGTGTTTAGGGCGATCACATCATCGCAGAGCAAACTCACTCGCAAAAGTTTTATCAGATGCTTGTGTCGCAGCGTGGTCTGACCATTCACCCCAACCACTTTGTACCCTGCTGTAAGCTGTGTTACATATGCTGCCGAATCTTTCTCGATACTTGTGATCATTCCATTAGAAATACTGACGCCAATACGACCGTCTCGCGCAACGATAGTATTTGACTGTATAAACTTATTTCTCATGATTGTCAGTACTGCTGTTGGCCCACTTGTGATGCAGTTGGTGGCATATTTGGGTGTAAAATCATCTGTATGGAAACCATTTACTTGCTTGACAACATCTCCAAATCGGAGACCGGCATGATAACTGGGAGATTGAGTCTTTATCCACCCAACTACAAGGTCACTTCCATGTGCTGCCTGTACTAGGGTAAAACCGTATGTGCCCATTTTGCGAGACAACTTTACAACATGCGTGTCCTCCTCGTCCGTGCCAACTTTTGCAGAATCAGAACGGGTCAATGACACCACAAGGGACATATGGTTTCTCTGTGCAGGCCATTGAGGCAAGCCAGGCATCGAAGTTGACCGAATACGCCTAATATTGAGCTCTTCAGCGATCACGTGGTCCGAGTCATCTGAGCTGTGATTTGTCTCATCATCGTACAGGATTTCATCTACTATGTTGAAAGACTCATAGTTGGTCGGTTTAGCTGACTTACCGAACGACACGTTTCTCTTAATACTTGTGAGCATTATACTTGTGTGTGGTTCTGATTATGCCCTTATGTAAGTTGTACCTTAGCAAACTGATCGTACACTGACATTTGTTTCCTGTTATATACCGAGTTACTGACGCCAACAATATCTGACAATATAAATATGAGAAGGCAATGTATATTTTTACTTTATAAAAAAATTAGTCCTGATCCAAGTAAAAAAAAATCTAGATCGTGTATGGCGATATCATATTAAAATTCCGTGCGACCTCCCATTGGCCATGGGGCTCCAACAACTGCTTTGTCTCATAAGCCGTAAACCAGTCTTCCCAGGTCATTTGACGCATTTCACAAATTTTACGCGCGTATATATTCGTGGCCAATCATTCAACACCGTGCAGACGTTAATACAGTGACGTAATGTTGAGATAACCCCCAATGCCCATTTGGTGGCAAGTCCCCAAGGCCCAAGCCCCCACTTTAATCTTTTCTATGTTTTTCTTTTGACCCACTCTCTCTCTCTCTACGTAAAATAATAAATATGTAGAGTCGACCTGGGCATTTTCAAGCCCCAGACGGGACCCAGAGCCTCTCTGCCTCAGAGTCACAGGTTTAGGTCAGGCCGTCATAGACTTGAGTCAGAGCCTAGTATGTAGTAGAATTCAGTATGTAGAGGACCAAATTGGCAAATCCATCAGGAAACACACAACCCCACAAATCAGATTTGTTTTTTAAAAATAGCCTTCAATTGAAACACACAATACAATGTATAAAATTAGGTGAAATATTTCAGAAAAAAAATTCCTCTTTTTTTGCCTTCGTAAATATTTACACAAATAATGTATATATTGACTTTTAAATAAATAAAAAATTATGTACAGTATGTATGTACGTGTTGTTTGTTTTTAATAATAAAAAACCCATAAAAAGGCCTTCTGTAAATATAAATGGCTATGAAATCACCCTGTGTTCATACATATTTTATCTTTTCTTATTTACACAAAAAATACTTTTGTACATTATAATGACGTAACTTATGGACTTCAAAAAAACCGATGAGTCACAGACTGGGTGACCAAATTTGGCTAAATACATAAATATGTTTCTGGTTGAAGCGTTGGAAAAATCAAGCTTCAACTTTTTTTTACGTTAAACGTTTCCGTTGTGTGGGTACTATATGAATGAGCCGTATTTTAGTAGGTTAAATTTTAAAAACAACGTATTTTATAATTGTTTTGTTTTGCTTTTAAAAAAATATGAAAGATACTGTAAAAAATGGTATTATTTCTAAAAATCTATTTTCGACTGAGTCACGGGGAATGGGGATGTGCTGTATTGTAGAGTAGGAACCTGTAAATAGGCTGTAGTCGTTTCAGATACCTAGAGCGCACTGTTGTATATACACAGCTACATCCACAACGACGATAAGCAAGCATGGGGGAACGCGTTGATGACTCGGGTCAACACATTCCTCGGACTCCTGAATATGTGCCCAAAGTAGTGGTCGGAACAAATGCACCCAAGTATAACTACCAGGTGTCGGAAGATGTGCAGTCGCTATCAACGGTACAGCGTAGCTCAAACGCGTCCTCGTCTGCGCCACACGTGACCTTTCACGAGGAAACTCTGAACCAAACAGCACCACATACGGTCAACCAGTTTATCTTGAAACGTCTGAGAGCGTAAGTACACATGTCTTAGTATAGCGTAGGACCATAGAAGCCAATTACACGCTCACGCTGTATCACACAAATCGTTTACCATTTATTCACGTTTGCTTGCGTGTTTACACACACACACACACACATATATATATATATATATATATACGTATACATTATTTTTGTATATATATGTGAGTGTGTTTATATATGTATTCTTTGTATGTATGTATTATGTATGTATGAACATATGTATGCATACATATATATCAATATATATATATATATATATATATATATGTGTGTGTGTGTATATATATATGAATTTAGTATTACGTATATATATGAATGTATTAATATATATATATATATATATATATATATATATATATATATATCGTCTACTATACTACTACTACTACTAATATATATATATATATATATNTATATATATA
>NW_014040548.1:183167-193234 GCF_001186125.1 Sphaeroforma arctica JP610
TATATATGCCTATATACATACATACATATATATATATATATATATATCTATATATATATATATATATTATACGTGGCTTATATATATATATATATATATATACATATTTATATATTTTTATATTTATGTATATGAATATATTTATTTTATACGTACATACATGCCTATATATATATATATATATATATAGTATATATATATATATATAAATAATATATATATATATATATATATATATAATATATATATATATATATATATATATCTGTATGTATATATACGTGTGTATCTATATATATATATGTGTGTGTGTGTTTACTTGCGTTCGTATATATATATATATATAATTATATTTGTCCATATCATATGTATTATAAATATATAGCTGTAGATATAGATATAGCTATAGCTATCGACTTAAATATAGATTTAAATATAGATTGATATATAGATATGTGTATATATGTATGTATTTATGTGTTGAAACGTAAGTGTGTGAGTTCGTGCGCGTCTTTATGGGTGTCTGTATTTACATTCATCTAGTGTGATACATTGTTTAGACATCTATACTTCTTTTCCGACGGCATATATATAAGAATAAACATATACCTTTACTCGTTTACAATATTTGTACTCTAGTATTGATTTTTGCCGCTACATATGTGATTTGTTCTTGTTTTTATTGAGATTATATGTATACATTTTTATTGTTGTTGCTCAAGGCTTGAGTGCATACACACTTCGGATTTCATGTCCCCACGTTTGTAAGGTATGTAAACTTCTGGATACGAAGGCGACGTCAATTGTGCATATATGTGTACATTCGTGTTTATACATAATGTAGTTCTCGACACCGTGTATGTGCGTACGTATATTATTATGCTTGAAAAGGTATGTACGTTTACAACTCGGATTAGTATTGTGCTTGGGAAATATGACGCTTCTTACTTGGCCGGACTTCACTCCTTTCGTTAATAGCTGCCCATCTCGTCGATAGTATCAATGGACAAACAAAATTGGTGTTCTATGTAATGTATAGAATACATCGCAGTTCGTCACAGTGGCAGTACCAACATATCGGACAGTGAAGTCACGTCCAAGATCTTAGCTAGTCGGCAATAGCCAAAAGTATATATCTGTACCTTTTCCGCATGAATTAAAGTTTTAACTTCCAACTATCATCGCTGCGAATCTAGTACCTCGCACGATGACGAACTTATGCCCGAAGGCGTTGAAGCGTGGGAATTCTCTGGTAACGGAACGCAGAGCACTATCACCAAACTGGTGCGCCTTTCAGAAGTGCCTGAGAGTATTGACCCGAGAGAACTGGAGGAGAACAATCCTTTGTTGAAGGTAAAGCCTGGTTTTGTATGATAACGTACGATTCAATGAGTCGAAGTATATCTTAATAGCCGCTCAAGGCCATGCAGTGCACTCGACAATGAGTCTCGATGAGTGGGACTTCCGACTTGTAGAGGACACCAGGTGTACCATCAGTATATATAGCCATTACGAGTGCAGTATGCATAGGTGTTTGTGGCGTTTTCTATAGCTATGCTATCGTTGAATACGAATAGCTACCACACTCTCATTCTCCGGCGGGTCTCAGTTATAATCAACCCGTATTCATACTCACTACTGCATTGCAGTACCAATGATGCTCACAGATTCCTTCGTGACTTCGTCTATCAGGCCCCTACACCCGCGCACGACCATCAACAGCTTGGCCAGTTGGTGGCCACAGCTATCAGTGGCAATGATATCACGAGCTCGTGTCTTTACGTCGCCGGAATTGTCGCATACTATGCTGGTTGCTGGTAAGTTAAAATCCTCTTTTGATGCATTCATGTCGTGTGTGCTGCTCATGATATAAAATAATCGTTATAGAGATTTAAGTACACATCTCAAACTCGGTATCACGTACCCCTCGCACTCCCCATAAATCCTTAACACATTCCACATTCTCTCTGCACCGACAACTAGGGCTCCATTTGCGCTGATCATCGTCGCTGCGCTTCTATATCTCTTCCGCGACATCTACTCAGAGGTGGTTACCGCCTTACCAGTCAATGGAGGCACATACACAGCGCTGCTGAACACCACCACCAAGCAGGTCTCTTCCATTGCTGCGTGTCTGACTCTGTTGTCGTATGTTAGTACGGCTGTGGTGTCGGCGGCCACCGCAAGTGCCTACGCACACGCGCTCGTGCCAGAAATCGGTATGGTTAGCAGCCGGCTATTTTTGTGGCTAACGTAAACTGCCTCTCTTGTGTTTGTGAACTTGTGAACGTATGGTCTATTTCTATACAACTGGATCTGATTGGTGCCGCGTGTCTGTCTTTGTTGTCGTATTTATTACACTTGTGGCGGTTTGATATATTTGCCCCTTATATTGAGTCTGGTCGGTGCCGACACATCTGTTTGATGTGTGTAGTTTGCAGACTCCTTATAGTTATCAGCGATTGTTCTTACTGTATATCTCTGCTAACCACCAAGCACCCATTGCCTTTTACTTTCAGGCGTGGAATGGATGACGGTGGTAATCCTCGCACTCTTCGCCTTTCTTAATCTCATTGGAATCAATGAGAGCGGACCGGTGGCCGTGGGGTTCTTTATCATGCACATCCTTACGCTGTCTCTGTTGCTGGTAGACTGTAGTGTGTTCCTTTACTACGACAAGTTCGAGCTTCTGACCAAGAACTGGAACCTCGATCTGACCCAAGTCAAAGACGCGAACGCGTACACGCTCTCTCAGGCCATATACTACGGCTTCTGTGCGGGCTTACTGGGTATCAGTGGGTTTGAGACCTCCGCAAATTTTGTCGAGGAGCAGAAACCGGGAGTGTTCCCGAAGACACTGCGTAATATGTGGGCCCTGACGGCGTTCTTCAATCCTCTCATCAGGTGTGTGTGCTGGTGTGGTTATAGTGTACTTACTGGTTTACTGTTAGAGTGTGGCTATGGTTGTATTGCAGGGAGTGCTCACACCTTCAGCGAAGTCTATATCATACAGTCCGAAGGCTGGCGGAATGTGAATATGTGCCACTGTGCCCCTTCTCGGTCCAAATCCAATCAAGAAAGTACTGGACAAGTATAAAAAATGGAATGCATACGCACTACATACACACACCACGCACATACGCAAAATTATACCCATGGTTGGAAACGTGCATACATCCACAAGTTTTATCTTATGTTCTGACTCGCACACCTTCCCCGTGTCCGCAGACCATATTCGCCAATCCTTTGGTTTTATTACTGAGCGTCCGGGTTGTTTCAACCGTCTCAACCCATATGTTCGTACTATTGCTGCTGATGAATTCATATCTGTGATTATATTTCTATTGCTGACACCTGTACCCCTCCACCTAACTCTGCCACATCAGTCTGTTCTCCATCTCTGTCATTCCGCTGGAGACGGCGATGGGTCTGCCGCTGGTGGACAAGCGACCGAACAACGACGATCTGCTCATTAATATGGCCCAATCGGTAAGGTCACAAGGATCGCACGAAGCATTCAGCCAGAATTCTTGTTATTTATTTATCTTGTGGCAAGTAGGTCTGGTGTAGCTGTTCCGAGGCAGCTATGCTGTATATTATGTTTGTATTGGCTATCTACTCCCAGCGCACGCGTACTATTGTATACTAATTGCGGTATTACCACAGGACTATTTGAAGACTCTGATTGGCATCGATGCTGTGCTGGTGCTGAGTGGAGCTGTGCTTACAAGGTTTGTGGCAACATTTCTACGCTCGTCGTGCCAATGCGTCGAAGTTTGTACTACATTTCAAACACCTTACAGTATATGTTGGTACCTTCACTGCCATTGATTATTCTGTTGTAGCCCAATCTATTTTGACGATGTGCCAAAAAAAATCAAAGGTGGACACGCTTGTTGTTTTGGTTCCCAATTCAGCTGTCCCTCGGGGCGATACAATACTACCACTTACATCGATCTCGCCCAATTTCACGTAATTTTTATGGCTATCAGTTATGTCGGTGTGACCGGTCTGATGAGGCGGATGGCGCTGGATCGTTGTCTGCCCAACTTCTTCCTCAAGGAGAACAAGCTCAGGGGTAAGTTACTTAGCCTTTCCTAGACACGTGATCGGAGTGATTATTCCGCGAGTTTTTCTGGCATTTTTTTTCTTCCAATTACGTTTTCTGTGCTACCGTTTGTGGCACGCATGAGACTGTTATTGCATACGAAAACATTCGTAGTATAGATGAGTATCAGACTACTGACATGCTATAAGCCACATCAGAGTGCTAACTGGTAGTTCTAACCTACTTCAGGGACGAATCATAACATCATCATCATGTTCTTCTTCACCTGCACGTCACTGTACTTTGTAATGGATTGCAATAAGGTGGTGCTGTCAGGCATTTACACACTGAGGTAGGTCTGTGTCAAATTGTTTCTCTACAATGCACCCAGAACGGGGTTCTTTTTTTTGTCTCACACAGTTGTTGCTAGTCTAACATATCGGTCGCGTTCTGTCGAGTCTTGTCACTCGTTTATTTTTTCCGCGAGCCCACATACATATCTGATTTTTCTTGTCAATCCTTCATTATGGGAAGCACGCACTTAAACCCTTGCTCATTCGTTTTACAATCTAGTTTCCTCTCCGTGATGTTCCTGTTCGGCATGGGCAACCTGCTACTGAAGTGGAAGCGACACAAGATCAACCGCGTCAGTATGTGTTAACCCAAGTAACGCGGCGAATTGTTTGTTTGTGGCAGTGCTTTATTGTTCGAGAAATTGGAATGGATCATATTGTGTTGTAGAGTATATCACCTGAGAGTCAATTTTAAAAGGGAACTTTCGGCTGCACTTGCAACATTACCGAACATATCTGTCTTAAATGATGGGCTAGTCTGCCCTACCAATATCTTCATTTGCGCTCAAATGTTATTAACAAGTAATTGGCACTAGGTTTCTCACATTCACATCAAAATCTTATTTAATAACTTTTCAGTTTGTTTGGCGATCCATATATTTGATAGTTTGCTATCGACCACGATAAAACAGTATTGCATCTCATGCTAATCTACGTTCCCCATCCGCACTCTCTCTCTCTCTCCCTTTCAACATCTCACTCACGACAGTCAAGGCATCGGTTACGCAGGTGCTGCTGGCCATGGCATTGGTGTTCGCTGGGTTGGTGGGCAATATGCTACAAAACATCAAGTTCATCAAGTGGTTCTGCCTCTACCTATTCGTGTGCCTGATAGTCATCGAGTTCATGCTCTACGTAAGTTCCCACTTCTTCGTGTCGGTTTCTACCGTTTGTTTCATCTTGTGTTTGGAAGTAATTGCAGCGCCACTGTGGTGGGCCTTCTGTTAATAGCTATGGTGGATTCGCTTTGTCTGTACTGCAGAGAGACGTCATTCTGAAACTCGCACTCAGTAGGCTGGTCCATGTGCGACATGAGCGTTTCTCCCTACTGGGGTATAAGGTATGCTAACTGTATGACACGTGTCTTGGGCTGTATTTTATATGCATGCCTATCAATGTATGCTAGATTGGCGTGCGGAGTATACAAGTGCTTGCCAAGAAATTCATGCCGGATTACCACTTGTATTTTATGTATTCGGTTTGACGCCAACGTCTAATAATCATTTTCAAGCCTGTAGATACTTAGTGTATGGTATAACGTAGCTATAAGATGCTGTGTAGTGCTCAGACACCACAATCAGCATTCGTCTTGTTACTTGTAGGCAGATCAGACTGTGCTATCTGCTGAGATGACTCCTCAATTGTCCGTATAGTCCCTGACCACTTCTCGAGTGGGAAGGGACCACATTGCGCGTGCTGTTTTAGCTTCTGCCTGGTACACGTATACTTCGTTTTCGCATTGACGCTTCTCGATCCATGCATAAAGCAGCCTACGAGGTATCTCTCTTTGCCCAGATCTACGACAGGTTGGCGATAAATCCTCTGTGTAGACTGGGTGTGCTATTTTTTGCGCCTGTTATGCATTCAGTGGGCGAAATGATCGAAAAGACACCCAAACCATAGAAGGCAGGTGTATACCTGTTTGCTTTGTTGATATCACATACAAGCATGTCCATCGCACTACTATTACGATACGTAACGCATAGTCTGATCTATGGTTTACCCTCTACGCTGTAACACCTACTAGCCCACTGAATGGCTGATGGACCAAGTGGTCAAGACCAGTGTCAGGATCAAGAGCCAAAGGATGATCTTCTTCGTAAAGGTAGGTATGCAGCGCACGTAGCATCGTGTGATTATAATTATTTCTCACGTTTTACCCAGAGCATGAAACTCTATCGGTCCAGCCCCTATTGAATACTAGAAGAATACCCAAGTTTTGCATTGGAGTCCACCAATGCCATCTATTCTACACTGGATGGAGCTCACCATTGCCATCTAGGCAGTCAGCTCAACTTTTCTGATGTTCGCACGTACATGCAGGACCAAAGTATTGTGGTTCTCAACAAAGCCTGTCTATACGTCCGCGGCAACGAGCAAACGAGTTGGTAAGTGTCAAGCCAATTTGCGCACGAGCATGCGCTATGTATATACATAGGTTGAGTGATGTATGCAGTTCGGTTTTTTCCGTTTGGGCAATCGTAGAATCGCTAAATCGTATTCCCACTTCAGCTTATGTCAACTATAACAAATCGAATTGGATACAGGTTACAATTTGTCCATGTCTATCAAGACGAGAGTGAGATAGCGAGGATCTCCAAGGACATCCAGCTACTAGACCAGATTTATCCCAAAATGCGGTAAGCCCATCTCGCCCCAATACGTTCTGCGTCTTTTGTATCGCTAATTTTGTCTTATACACATTCGAGAGTTTCCAAAACATGCATTGCGCTATAGTCGGAGTACATCACCGCGTTGTTGATTCGAGGTGTATTAGCAATCCATGCCAATCGATTAACCTAGTGACGGATCAATGCAATGTGCTAAGTCTTCTCATTCTATGTGCATACGTCGCATTCCTCTTCACTCCAGATTCGACTTCATCGCCATCAAGGGAAGGTTTGATAGAGAAGAGATTGACATGATCAGCGACTATCTCAGAGTGCCCAAGCATTTTATGTTTATAGCCTGTCCCGGCCAAACCTTCAAGCAGGACATTGCCAAACTGGGAGGCGTCAGAATCATCACGATATAGACCTCTAAATAATTATTAGCATAATATACGTAAAATCTAGAACATTAGCAAGCCGTGTCTGCAATGGATATCACGTCCGACAGAGATTGGAAATAAAGCCTGGATTTCAGGAAAATGACGATCCAGCCGGATTATAAGGACCAGAATGTCTATAGAATTCGAATTGAGTGGGCTGTCAGTCAGTCCTCATTTATGTGCTGTATACTGTGTATACGGAGCGCAACTACTTGTCGGCCTAACAATCTGGCAATCTCTTGAGCTGGATGTAGCATTTGTCAACGCGCTCATGCTCATCATATACCATCGAATCGTCGTGTATGCATACATGAAGCGTTCGCCTCGCACTTAGTCCAGTGAGTTTGGACTCGGATGAGTGGCAAATGACAGTCGATTGTGAGATTGGGTCGTGCATGAAGAAAGTTGGGTACCGTAAAACAACTTGTCGCCATTAGAGTTATTAGCTTTACCCATCCAGTAATTAATCAGATGCCATGGTCCCACCTGTAATTAATTGTAAGCTGGTTTGTGTTGTAAATACGGACATACCAGTACAATTCTGAAACTTCAGCATCCAGACATTGAATTGTCTGTAGACAAAGCATATATACATATATAAACAATATAAGGATATAGATATACCTCCGTGCATGCAGTAGAGGGTCAATAGTGCTTCCTTTCTATGCATATACAAAACAATATACTATGCCTAACATTTGAAAACCACGTCCATGAGAAATTCATCGCCAGGATTTGGCTCGGACCATAGTAGAAGAATCGATGTCAACAAGAAGGATATGTTAATTGAGGGATACCAGGCTCATCTCTAGTATGACAAATTGCGTAAAATGCATAGTGTCAGCTAAAATGTTTAGTGGTAGCTTTGAAATTCATACATATTTGTACGACGGGCGCCCAGCATGCTGTCCTATAGTGCCACGTGGGATTGATTCCGAAGTTTCCAATCCCTTCGCGGGTGAGTCAGGTTATGATTACTGAAGTATGTCCATCCAGCAAACACACTCGCCTAGGGATGGTTCAGCTAAATATTGGTCACTCAATACACACGCACCACGTGCGATCTACCGATTGCCACTGTTGCGACATATTTATCTTTCGAGACATTCTGAGTATGCCCAAGCATATGTATACGACCATCTTTGTCGATACTGTGATGATAAATCGGCTTAGTGAAAGTATAGAACGGGATCCAGGTAGGCAAACCAGACAACGGGAATGGTATCCAGTACTGATTAACACTGATACGCCTTTTCAAACTCCGCGGACACGAAGAGAAGAGGTTCACATAAAAAGCCAAAAGGTTTGGGATTTGGTGGATTCGCATATATCCTTGGAAAAGCTATACTCGAGGGCAATTGCGCAAATACTACTACGCCTATATAGGGTCTACGTGAATTGTTGTTGTTAGGGACGTCATAGAAAAGTTGATGAACTATGTAGATTGTAGTTGATATGTAAATACTCCCTCTATATTTATTTCCATAAACATACTCTCTTTCTTTTTCTCATAAATATGCCCGTTGTTGATGTGGATAGGGCTAGTATTCGACCCGCTTGGTGTGCAGTGCT
Source organism: Sphaeroforma arctica JP610 (assembly GCF_001186125.1). Classification (NCBI taxonomy): domain Eukaryota; class Ichthyosporea; order Ichthyophonida; genus Sphaeroforma; species Sphaeroforma arctica. The sequence goes on from NW_014040548.1 coordinate 191,911, forward strand.
CACATACACACCTCGTAAATAGTACTCATCTGTCGATTCAACACAATGAATGGAACTTCGTTAATGATGGAGGACATGGAAAATGACCTCATTGTACAGGAGAATAGATCACCCGGAAGGGCCCGACAGCAAAGCAAGGTATATAAATAGAATCCAACGTGTGAATGAATTGATCACATAAGGACGGATGATCGTATATGTGGGCTGCTATACAGTATTTCGTTTGAGTTTTTGTCGTTTGCTTGATGGTTTGTTGTGCTGACCTTGTCACTCCATATAGATAGTTGCTATTTTGATACTGTACATACCAAAGCTAACTTGCACTAAGGCATTTGTTCTGCGCTTAATATTAATACGGTTTATGCACCACTAAATGGACTATTGGCCATAGCTTTCAACACAACGGACTCCATCAGCCTGGTGTTTACTATATTGATAGCAAGACTTTCTTGGCACCCTCACAATATCAATTTGTATAGAGTTTACAATTTCCATATGTAAATTATATATATATATATATATATATATATATATATATATATATAATAAATATATATATATATATATTCTTTATATTTTAATTTATTTATATATATACGTATATATCTATATATATATATATATATATCTACATACATATTAAGTGTTTATAAACTATAATGTACATGTGGAATCTAATTTATATATATATATATATATATATATATATATATATATATATATATATATATATATATATATATACGAAGTGTTTATAAACTGTAATGTACATGCGGACATCTAATTTATATAAATATATATATATTTATATAAATGTTTATATATTTTTATATACATGTAGACATTTACTATATATATATATATATATATATATATATATATATGTATTCTTTGTGTTTGCGTTTGTGTTTGTATTTGTGTTTGACTTGTGTATTGTGTTTGTATTGTATGTGTTTATGTGTATATGTTTATGTGTGTTGATGTATATATATATGTTATATATATGTGTTTTTGTGTTCGTCTTGATGTTTATATATATATATATATATATATATATATATATATATGTATATGTATATATATATGTATATATATATATATGTATATATATATGTATATATATAAATTTATATATATATTGTGTGTGTGTGTGTTATGAATATATTTATACATCCATATTACACATATATATATATATATATATGTGTGTGTGTGTGTGTATATATATATATGTATGTATGTATGTATGTAATATATACATATTTGTTTGTTTATATATAGAGAGTGTGTGTGTATGTGTGCGTGTTGGTCATGTTTTCGTATA